>NC_072437.2:45845000-46017500 GCF_028878055.3 Symphalangus syndactylus | reverse complement strand
ACTGTCTTACCCTAATCTAAAATATAAGTCAATATGGAAATCAACCACCTACGGAAGGCAAAGTAAAATTCTCCCTCTTCATAATCTCCACCACTGAAAGTAAATATTTTCATCTCATCACAAAGAAAAGTCCATCCAGTTCCACAGTTCAATGAATAAGCCCAAAGTCTTAATATGGAATAGAACTTCAGGAATGAGTATGTATAGCAGAGTGATTCGAGGTTGACCCAGAGCTTTCTGGATCTTCTGGTCTAATTTGCAACATTTAAGCCCTCAGGGCTTGACAAATTATGGTGCCATTTGCTGTGATTTTCATGCCCAGGCATTTATATTGTTGTCATAAAAAAAAAAGTTGATAAAATTTTTCTTCCAAATCAATTTGGCAAGATAAAATAAAAGGTTTTAATTAAAATGATACCAAAATGCTTTTAAAATTTATTTAGGTCGAACCACTACTCTTTTAAAAAGGTATTGGGGGAGAAAAGAAAAAACAAAACACCTGAGAGAAATTGGAAAAAATCTAGGAAGAAAAAAGATGAGAAAACTGGAGGGGAGAAAAATTGGATCAAAAAAGAAAAAAACTTTAAGGCACTGAAATGCAAAGAAAAACTTAGAAAAACCTTAGTCTGAGAACCTATAGGACTTTCAGAGCATAGAACCGTCTGCAGAACTTGAACAGAATAAATAGATTTTTAGCTGAATTCTGTAATCTACATAATAATGTATTCCAAAGAGCACCCATCTGGAAAAGGAGAAAAGCTAGAGTTAGTCCACACAGAATGAGCAAGACTAGATAAAGGTATTTCACTCTAAATCTCCAGAGAACGGTTAAGCAGAACAATCTCTACCATTGCACACAGTGAACATAGAAAAAGAAAATTATGACAAATATACATGATAGTTGAGAATATGAGTTTACATGAAATATTCTCACGATATCTGTAGCTACATTTCACTGAAGATATACTCTGTAACTGGAAATTTATAAAATTTACTCTATAATCTTGATAGATGACAAAAATTACAGCCTTGAGTTGGAAGATATTCCTTTCTCACTGTGAAATATACATCGCTTTAAAGGCTGACAGCTTTTACTCTGAAAAATGAGTCATTTAGCATTGTTTCATTTCTTTAAAAATTAAACAAATGGTATTTTTGTGAATTCTAAATTAAATAGGCCATTTTCAAAACAGTCCACACTGTCCCCTCGTGCCCCACCCAAGCACACACTTCAAAATCTCTTTTGTTTCTTAATATCTGTATCTTCTTTCCAAACATGACCAAAGGGTCACACTACTGGAATTTATAAAGCAGAATGAGAAACTGACAGAAATAGGGAAGAGGATATTGCAAGGGCTTTTCTTGTTAAGTGTCGTTGCTATACATCAGCTTAGTACTCCAGGCTCATCGGGGGACAGATGGAGAAATCACAACTTGCCAAATGTTTATCATATGTGCAGATGGCTGTTTCTGTTTTGAATCTTCCATTCTTTTATTTTCCCATTGATTTGTGTAGATATGAACAGTTGCTCCCTTAAGGCTTTATCATGTGTAATTAGGGCTCCTCCGGCACAGCACTTCACTCTCTCTCCGCCCACCCCTTCCTTTTCATATGGTCAACGCAGCTCCATCCCTGAGTGTGTTTGCTCACATTTACCTTCCCATGCCACTCCACCCACAATCTTGCCACTGTAACTGAGAATGTCCTTGCTGATACCCATTCAGTGAAAGACAAGGTGAACCAAAGCTTTATGGTTAAAATAAGCTAGACTCAAACTCAACTCCTGAGGGCTGCCCAGCAAATGAACATTCCTGGCAAGCTTAAGCTAAGCTATTTCTGGAGGTGTCCCAGGGAGAATAAAAGGGAACTGAGGCATCAATGGGCTTTACAACAGCTGTACTAAATTCCTTTAAACAATCAATTATAGAAGATTATCTAGAAATTATAACTGGTGTAATTAGCTGGTTGATATAAAGAAGCTAGTAATTATATATGCAAATTATCATTATGAGCAACCTGAGTTTTGGCTTTGTTTCCATGCAATTTTCATTCTTGAGAATTTTGAGAAAACAGTTTCCATAACCTGTCAAGTATATGGGTGCTAGGATTATAGGAAACTCTTTTGTACTATTTTTTTAACTTTCTAAATGATCTTAATCCCCTGTTCTAATCCCAATTATGTCGCTAAGGCTGTCAGGTGACCTTCAGTATGATACCTAACTGTCGCACAAAAGCTTATTTTCACATCTATAAAATTCAGATAAGAACATCTTCCTTGGATAAACAACTTAATTTCTACTTGGTGCCTGGGAACTTCAGCATGAGTAACTCCATTTTGGTTTGGTCTGTTGGGACTAAGGATCCCAACCTTTGGTCTGTTGGTCTAAGGATCAGAGTTAGGTAACAACTGTAATGATGAAAGTAATAAAAAGAATTTCATATTGCATTCTTCTTACCAAAGATCTTTACTAAGGAACTATTTGCATGGAATTCAAAAGGCAAATCATTGCCTTTTCAATGAGTTAACATTTACTGAGTATCTATAATGTATCAGGATCTGTATTGGTACACTAAAGATTCAGATAATTTATATTCTAGAAATAGGATATGAAAGAAGACATGGACTTGTGCACATAAAATTTTAAAACAGCTTGTTACCTATTAAGAAATATTGAGAGGAACCAGGAAAGGAAGGAGTAGTCTCACCCCAGTCTAAGGGTTAAGAATGGACATTTTAGAAGAATTAGATTTGCTTGAACTGAGTCTACAGGAATCAGTAAAGCTTAGTCAACTGGAGTGAGAAAGTGGAGAAAGATTCCAGGCCAAGTCCATTCTTTGGTGAAAAGTAACAGACACCCAATTCAAACTAGCTTAAGCAAATAAAGAGCACTCATTTTTCTTGTGTAACCAGAAGTAGGCAGTGTGGAGTTGGCTTTACAGACAAATCAAACTACAGCCTTCCAGCTCCACGACTGGAGAGAATGATATCTAGTGTGAAATATCCAGGGAAAAGCTCCACTTGATCTGGCCCATCCCTGGGGCAAGCACCTCAGCCAACGGATAAATGTATTAACTGCCCAGATGTTCTATGGCCCCAGGAACCTCGTGAGACTATGACTAAAAGGTCCATTGAAACTCCATGTTCTGAGGCAGCAGTTTTCTGTAGCTCACTGTGGTTCTAAGCAGGCAAAACAATAATGTCCATGACACTGCAGGAATGTTAACAACCACACAAATAATAAAACGTCATGGGTCGGGTGGAGAGAAGCACTGGGGACTATGAAGAGGGCAGAACCAGCATTCTGCCAGCAATATAAAAAGGCAATGTTTGACCTGGAGGTGTGGGAATTTATAACTACTGTTAGTTAAAAATGAAATGGCACAGAGAAAGCAATTTAGAATGTGTAGTTAATACTTAAACTGAATAACTATTTACAAGTAAAGACACAGAAGAAAGGAACTAATATTTTCAAGTGTCTGATGCACTTTCTATAGCCTCACAACCATACCATAAGGAAGGTATTATCATCTTCATCTTATAAATGAGTCAGCTGAGATTGAAGATTTCTCAGGCTGCAAAAGACATGCAGCCAGCAAGAAGTGGCGTTGGCATTAAAAATAATGCCTGTCTGGAGAATGGCGTGAACCCGGAAGGCGGAGCTTGCAGTGAGCCGAGATCGCGCCACTGCACTCTAGCCTGGGCAACAGACCGAGACTCTGACTCAAAAAAAAAAAAAAAAAAAAAAAAATCATGCCTGTCTGTCACAGTGCGTATGTTCTTTGCATGGTGCCTCTCATAAGGATTAGAGCAAGTAACTGACAGGAAAAAAAAACACACACAGTACAAAAGAGCCTACTCTACTTCACTTACACTTACTGCCTCAACTCTCACTTACCATTCCATGCCATTCAATAAATATTGAATATTTACTATGAATGAGTCATTTTCTGTCATGCCATGGTGACCCACATACTGCCACCCATTCATCAGATCCATCTCAGGTGCCAGTGGCATTCCTCAGCCTTATTCTCTCACACATGGTAGAAAACACAGGAAGCTGCCCTGTCCATTTATCCAAAACATTCTTCAAACCATACTGCCTTACTATGTAGCACTCACTAAGTATGTATGGAAGTAGAGCGTTTTTTTAAGGGCTCATATATTCTTTGTACAATCTGTTCCCATTCCTGCCCTAATATATCTACCCAAAGTATCAAGACAAGCGAGCATAAGTCATAAAATAAAAACAATCTACTGTCCCTTGTTAAGAAATGAAAATACAAGATGATTTTCCCTATTATACACAGATAGGGAAGCATATGTGTAAAAGACAAAGGCAATGAATGCTCTTTAACCCATTATATAAATTACCTGCAAGAGAGACAGACCTTTCCTAACGTACTTGATTCATCTATTCTAATACACACAATACTCATTTTATACCATGTTATATTGATTCATACTATAAATAAAAGAGAATGGCAAATTAAAAAGTTTCACAAAAGAAACTATCAACAGTAAACAGACAACCTACAGAATGGGAAAAAATATTTGCAAACTATGCATCTGACAAAAGTCTAACATCCAGTGTCTATGAGAAACTTAAACAAATTTACAAGAGAAAACCCCTTTAAAAAGTGGGCAAAGGACATGAACAGACACTTCTCAAAAGAAGACATACATGTGGCCAAGAAGCATATGAAAAAAAGCTCAATATCACTGATCATTAGAGAAACGCAAATCAAAACCACAATGAGATACCATCTCACATCAGTCAGAATGGCTATTACTAAAAGTCAAAAAATAACAGATGCTGGTGAGGTTGCAGAGAAAAGGAAATACTTATTCACTGTTGGTGGGAGTGTAAACTGGCTCAACCATCGTGGAAAGCAGTACAGCAATTCCTAAAAGAGCTAAAAGCAGAACTACCATTCGACTCAGCAATCCCACTACTGGGTATATATCCAGAGGAATATAAGTCATTCTGCCACAAAGACACATGCAGGCAAATGTCCATGGCACACTATTCACAATAGCAAAGACATGGAATCAACTTAAATGCCCATCAATGACAGATTAGATTTTAAAAGTGTGGTCATATATACCATAGAATACTATGCAGCCATAAAAAAGAAAGAGATCATGTCTTTTGCCAGAACATGGCTGGTGCTGGAGGCTATTATCCTTCGCAAACTAACACAGGAACAGAAAACCAAATACCACATGTTCTCACTTATAAGTAAGGGCTAAATGATAAGAACTCAGGAACACAAAGAAGGAAACAACAGACACTGAAGTCTACTTGAGGGTGGAGGGCGGGAGGAGGGAGAGGGGCAGAAAAGATAACTATTGTGTTCTGGGCCTAATACCTGGGTGATGAAATAATATGTACAACAAACCCCCATGACATGTGTTTACCTATGTAACAAACCTTCACATGTACCCCCAAAGCGAAAATAAAAGTTAACAAAATAAATAAAAAGCTTCAGATAACTAAAAATATTTTTATATAAGATGAAATATTAATAACACAGAACCTATAAAAAGAATATAAGTTGCACATTTCAAAATCTGTAAAACAAAAAAGTTCTGAGAGTTTCATAGACCTAAAAACTGTTGCTTTCATATTAAGAGGAGGAAAGTTTAAAAGTTCAGTTAAAACATACACATTTACAGGCCTGGTGTGGTGGCTCATAACTGTAATCCCAGCACTTTGGGAGGCCAAGGCAGGCAAGTCACCTGAGGTTAGGCATTCGAGATTAGCCTGGCCAACGTGGCAAAACCCTGTCTCTGTTAAAAATACAAAAATTAGCTGGGCATGGTGGCAGGCACCTGTAATCCCAGCCACCCAGGAATCGCTTGAACAGGGAGCCAAGATCATGCCACTGCACTCCAGCCTGGGAGACAGAGGGAGAGTCTGTCTCAAAAAAAAAAAAAAAAAAAACATAATTACAACTAAAAAAAAACACTTTGCTATCAGCGATATAATTAAAACATCTTTGTAAGAGAAATATAATATGATTCAGTCATGATAACTTGAAAGGAAAACTTCAGTAATAACTCTGTAATAAGGTTTTTAATTTAATCCTTACAAACTTTAAATATTAGATATTGAAATGCTAAGATAAGCAACAATCTTTAACACAAGGACATCATGTTGTTTCTAGATGTAGTAAATTCGTATGCATAAACATAAATATATTTCATATATCTGTCCACTGACAGATCCTAGAAGCTATGACACCCAGTGGCAACGAATATACCAAGTGTCCTGGTGTGGGTTTCTAAATACCATTCTCCACTAAAAGAATCTGGGAGTTTCTTGAAGAAATGTCTGACTGACAAGCTAGTAAGTATAAAGTCAGTCTGAAATCCATTTTTGTGCCAAAAGTGCTCAAAGAATAACTAGAGTACGAGAAAAAGATACAGAAGTCAGTGTAAAAGAGTTGCCACTGGCAGACTCTAGGAAATAATGACAGTAACTGGTTATAGCCCACTAACCAAAATAAGAATCCATGAATCCACACTGATATAAACAGACAAGAAAGGAAAGTTCTATTTTATATACAATGGTCATATCATTTGGCTGTGTCCCCACCCAAATCTCATGTTGAATTGTAGCTCCCATAATCCCCACGTGTCATGGGAGGTAACTGTATCATGGCAGCAGGTTTTCCCATGCTGTTCTCGTGATAGGGAGTAAGTCTCACAAGATATGATGGTTTTATAAAGGGCACTTCCCCTGCACATGCTCTCTTGCCTGCCACCATGTAACATGTGCCTTTGCTCCTACCTTCCCTTCTGCCATGATTATGAGGCCTCCCCAGCCATGTGGAACTGTGAGTCCATTCAACCTTTTTTTCTTTATAAATTACCCAGTCTCAGGTATTTTCACAGCAGTATGAAAATGGACTAACAGAAATGCCAACTAGTTCATGAAGAAGGAATGGTGGAATAAAAAACTACCATTTCAGGCTGGGTGCAGGGGCTCACACCTGTAATCCCAGCACTTTGGGAGGCCAAGGCAGGCAGATCACTTAAGCTCAGGAGTTCAAGACTAACCTGGACAATATGGTGAAACCTCATCTCTACAAATACAAAAATTAACCAGGTGTGGTGGTACACACCTGTAGTCCCAGCTACTCAGGAGGCTGAGGTGGGAGGATCACCTGAGCCTGGGGAGGCTGAGGCTGCAATGAGCCATGATTGCACCACTGCACTCCAGCCTGGGTGACAGAGTGAGACCCTGTCTCAAAAAAAAAACCATTTCACAACCATCACAGTAATAATGGATTTGGGCAAGAATCATCAATGGACACTAATGGGTAAAATGTTTGATAAAAAGCATCTCCCCCACAGAATCCTTATTATTAATTGACAGGCAAAAAATTTTTATTAACCTTACATTAGAGAAACTTGGAAGACACCATCTTAATCCAGTGATAAAAGTTAATATCACCAGTAATGGGACATATTGACATCTCATGCCTCTTGGTAAAATGCACTGATAGGAACACACTTCTGTGGTATTCCTCCCAAAACACGTAATTTGTATCTAACAGTAAGAAAACATTAGCCAAACCCAAACTGAGAAATATCCTAAAAATGCCTGTTCAAAAATAACTGGTGCTCTTTGAAAATGTCAAGGTAATGAGAGAGTAGAAAAGACTAGGAAAACTCCAGATTAAGAGAGACTTAAACATAAACAAATGGATTGGATACAGATCCTAGGCCTAAAGGGGTATTACTGAGATCACTGATGAAATCTGAATGGGGTCTGCGGATTAAATAGTAACAACTGATTGGCATTTATCTCCCAATTTTTATGGTAGCACGGTGGTTATCTAATGGTGTCCTTGTTTTCAGGAAAAATCCAACGAAGCATTAAGGGGGCAGTACAGCATCATGTCTGCAACTTATTTTTAAATAGTTCAAAAAAAATTATAGTAACAAGGAGAACTCTATTGTGAGAGAATTATAAGGTAAATTTTGCAAAAATGTTAATGAATGTAAAATGTGAGTCAAGGGAATAAGAGTTTTTGTATTATTCTTTCAATGTCTCTATAAGTCTGAACTTACTCTAAAACAAAAAGGTTTTTTTAAATCTACATTAGTTATCCACAGTATGAGCAGTGCAGTAGCAAAATTATTCCCCTAAATTCCTGGAAGTGCTATTCTCATTATAAACTTCTTTTTTTAGAGAATGGAGCTATTTCCAGCTCCTCTACAATACACCGATTATACAGTTTTTCAGATTTGGGACACTAAGAAGTAGCTGATGTCTTTAAAAGTTTGGCAGCTCTCCAGTGGATAACTGACTCTCAGAGAATAGCTAACTCACCAGTAGCAGCTAATTCCTCTATAAAACAGAACTAGCTGTTAAGTGCCCTGACCTTCCCAGTGAGAAGTCACTGCTATTCACTGTGAACTATTTGAAGATGCATTAACTCTTTCTGGTGGCTGGCAGAGGTCTGTCAAAAGAGTACAGAGTTTTGCCTGATATTACTAAAAACCTGTTTTTTTAAATCCTTTAGATCTGCAATTCTTACAATTGAGGAAAACGTTCTTAGCCAAGAAAATACTCAAAAAGCTACACAAACATGGCAAAAATAAAATCTTCAGATTTTCCCAGCACACCACAATTTTCCAATGTCATAAACGTCTTTTCCTCATTCTGCTATATCCAATAATTGATATGGTGAACTGCTCTTTCAAGAGACAGCTTCCACCTGTTGAATTCTCCTAGTCAAGCTTCCCTCTTGAAGCATATCATTCTTGTTCATATACCGTTAATTACCTTTCCTAGTAACTCCTAGAAACTTATAACTGATAAAAACAATAAAGCAAATAAGCATCTCTATGCTAAAAACAATTCCAAATGTTTCACTTGAGCAATGCCTATGTTCAATTTTCTCTAGAAACATTGCAATAACTATGCCTTTCAATATTAGCTGATCCTGAAATACCCACCTTAACAAAAGCCCAGTCACTTGTAAATGCCTAAGGACAGAAAAAAACAGAAGAGCTCTATCCTAGATGTCTAAAAAGGGGCAAATCCAATCAATGTCCTCTAAAGCACTTGGAAGCCACTTTTAGAAAGTCTAACCAGCAAACCTGTGGCTACATTGCATAACAATGATAGATCTAAAAGCAAGAGACCATGCAAGGCCATAACACACTGAGAATTCAAGTTATAAATAGTAAAATATTATGGAAAACTTTTATAATATTAAGACTTTTCATGCAGAAACATGGTGTGTCTCTTCACTTATTTTTTAAAGCAGATTAATGTTGACCTCATCGTCTATAAACAGGCTACAAGTCTCTTAGATTCGTATTTTAGAAAATCTAGAAATAGTTTCCTACAGATACGTATCTATGTAGTCAAAAGGGCATATGATATGAGATAAAAGTATGTCTTAAGGTAATTTAAGTGGAAAGCTACATTATTTTAGTGCCAAATATTTTGATATGATAGGAGATAAAAGTATTTCCTGTTTAAGGTAATTTAAGTGGAAAGCTACGTTATTTTAGTGCCAAATATTTTGTACAGTATTATGTGGACCATATATTTTGAGAGCAAAGAGCTTAGCTTCTGCAGCTGAAGATAAGCTCAAGCAACATCACTATTAATGCTTGCCTTTAGAAGTTCTATAAATGTGTTTGCCATAGACAAAATCTCCCGAAAAACTGTCTTGTTCCTCATCCAAGAGGTAATTCCAGTTTATTGATGGCAACTTTAAGTAAAATTTGCCACATCTAAATTTCTTTATGCTATACTTCGTACATAAAGTTTTTTATTCTATTTATGTTGATTTTGATTCATTTAAGGTCAAGTGTTGTGATAAAATTCATAATTTTTTACTTTTCACAGTTCAAATGTAATACTTTATCATCTGCCTGAAGTAAGCCTAACATGCTTGCTCTTTTAAACTTGTGTTCTTTCTCCAATGCAAATCGTATGTTCACTCAGAGATACGGTATTAATTACACAAAACATTAAGACTGTTTGCTATACAGAGTGTTTAACAGAAATTGTAAACCACTATGTTCAAATCTTCATATAAATAGCTAAAAAACTCATTTATTCTTGCTTAGAATATATTCCTCAATCTATGCTTCTTTATTTCAATTACTAGTTTTGCTGTACCCAATGTTTAGAAAAACTGGCAAGGTTTTTGTTGTTGTCATTGTTGTTTTGAAACGGAGTCTCACTCTGTCACCCAGGCTGGAGTACAGTGGTGCAGTCTGGACAGTGAAACCTCGTCTCTACTTAAAAAATACAAAAATCAGCCAGGCATGGTGGCGCGTGCCTGTAATCCCAGCTACTCAGGAGGCTGAGGCAGGAGAACCACTTGAACCTGGGAGGCAGAGGTTGCAGTGAGCCGAGATCACGCCACTGCACTCCAGCCTGGGCGACAGAGTGAGACTCCATCTGAAAAAAAGAAAAAGAAAAGAAAAGAAAAGAAAATTAACTGGTATATATGCAATATTCCAAACAACTTAAAATCTAATATAATAAATGTTTCATTAACATCTGACTATAAACAGTACCTTTTATGAAAAGATTCTTGAACACTTAATGAGCATAATAATTTTGCAGGACTCTGAGGATAGAACAATCATTGGACAAGCATTTTTTGATACACTATGTGTCAGGCACTGGTAATTAAAAAGACGAATAATATAAATATATTAAGGCAGAAATCCCACCTTTATGTAATTCCAAAGAGACATACAAGTCAACAAACAGAATAATGCGATAAGTGTTATAATTGGAAAAGAAAAAAAAGAAGAAGAAGAAGGGTGTTTCAACTAGGGGTGGATTGCATAAAATGAAATGGCTAACTCTTCAAAGGGGGAGCAGAACCCTGGAGAAGTCTGAGGTTAAGCTGGGCCAGATTATATCATGAAGTGGGCAGTAAGCCAGGCACAAAACTGGACTTTATCCTTCAAGCAAAGGGAAAACAGAGGAGGGTTTTAAGCAGTGAAGTAATTGACACAGTTAAATTTTAGAAGGAAAAAAAAACACTGAGTTGTGAAGGACATCAAGACTAGAATGAACATGAAGGAATACATATTGAAGAGGGAACCAATTGTTAAGGGCCCTATGTTTATATCACCATATTTATTTTTACTATATTTTTTAAAAAAATTTATAGAGATAGGGTCTCACTGTGTTGCCCAGGCTGGCATGCAGTGGTGTGATAAAGGCTCACCATAACCTTGAGCTCCTAGGCTCAAGGGATCCTCCCAGCTTAGCCCCCTGAGTAGACAGGGCTACAGGCACGTACCACCACACCCAGCTACTTTGTTTTTTTGTTTGTTTTTTGTAGAGACAGGGTCTCATTATGTTGTCCAGGCTGGTTTCAAACTCCTGGCCTCAAGTGATTCTCCTGCCTCAGCCTCCCAAACTGCTGGGATTACAAATGCGAGCCACTGCACCAGACCCTCACCATATTTTAATATTAATTTACAAACATTCAGTGAACATTTACCTTTTTTCAGGCTGGTGCTGTGCTAAATGCTATGTGATTTTTTTAAAAAAGAGGACAGGACAGGCACAGTGCTCACACCTGTAATTCCAACACTTTGGGAGGCCGAGGCAGGTGGACCATGAGGTCAGGAGTTTGAGACCAGCCTGGCCAACATAGTGAAATACCGTCTCTACTAAAAATACAAAAAATTAGCCAGGCATGGTGGCGGGCACCTGTAATCCCAGCCACTTGGGAGGCTGAAGCAGGAGAATCACTTGAACCTGGGAGGCGGAGGTTGCAGTGAGCCGAGATCACGCCACTGCACTCCAGCCCGGGCAACAGTGTGAGACTCTGTCTCAAAAAAAAAGGAGGAGGGGGTACAAGACATGATTAGTGCCTTTGAAATATATGAAACTATAGAATTCTATTAAAAAAATGTAAAATGTTTACAGTGTAAGCAGCTTTCTACTTTAAGGGACTCATCTGGAAACCACATCTTCAAGAATAGGAACCAAATAAAAGAAACCTAATTATTATGTGTATACTTTTCAAATATCTAATCAATCTCGAAAAATTAAAAAGGAAATTGTATTCTTACCAAAAAAAATTCAAATATCTTTCCTCCCCTAAGTAACTTAAAAGCACTATATTTTTAATATCTCTAAAAAGATTACTTTTAAAATCTAAAAATACGATTTTTTATCTTCCACAGCCCAGGAACGTCTATGCACATGTATAGATTGCATACAGCACCTATAGAGTTGGAAAACTAAGTAGCCATAAAATTTTGAACCAATTTAAAACTGCATGATCTAACAGGATCAGTTAACTCAGAAACAGAATGACAACCCTTCAGCCTTCCCCAATCCTGCCAGTAAGATCAGTAACTTCATTCTCTCTGTTCCCATTACAGTACCCCAACTCTGAATTACAGCAACCATCACAGTCTGATCTACATTACAACTTAATTGTATACATGTCTGTTTTACCTCTAAGAAGACAAATTAGACTCTGTAACACTTCTTTGTATCCAATGGCATGGTGTAGCTGCACTCAATGTTTATGCTCAATTAATGTGCTGAAGACAACTAAGCTTAAAGCACTTAATTAACAATGAGTAGTCATAATTTCCATTTCAGAGCTACTCAAATAATGGTCTCAGAAAACATTTGGGCAATTTATAAACATCATAATATATACTATGTATGTACTCTTTTTAACCTCCTCAATAATATAGGGTAACCTCAAAAGAAAAATGTTACGTCTCAAAGAGGAGGGAGTTGGCATTTAGTTAGTTTCTGGCAAATGCTCTTTTACAGTTAACCTCTTAAAACCTCAGTTTCTTCATCTGTGAAATTGGGCTAATAACAAAACTTACCACAGAATCATTTTAGAACTAAATTTTTTTAAGTGTTCAGAGGAGAATCTAGCAAATAACCAGTTCTCAATAAACGTTAGTGGGGTTTATTATGATGATTATTTTTAAAATTCTAATAATCAACAATAATGAAATAAAATAATGCTATGAATATCCCAAAACAGAAAACAAATTTAAAATCATTTAAATTTGGTTCTGGAATCATATAATCTAAAACTAACATTTAAGTTTGAGTGTCAATGATTTGGTAGGGAAAAAAAACATTTTGGGAGGCCAGGGCAGGCAGATCACAAGGTCAAGAGATGGAGACCATGGTGAAACTCCATCTCTACTAAAAATACAAAAATTAGCTGGGTGTGGTGGTGCACACCTGTAATCCCAGCTACTTGGGAGGTGGAGGCAGGAGAATCACTTGAACCCGGGAGGTGGAGGTTGCAGTGAGCCGAGATTGCCCCACTGCACTCCAGCCTGGCAACAGAGTGAGACTCGGTTTTGGAAAAAAAAAAAAAAAAAAAAGAAAGAAAAAGAAAAGAAAAGTCAGTGAGTAACAAAGCGGAAAAAAGAAAACAGAACAGAGCAAAAAAAAGAAAACAGAAACAGTCCAAACTCCATGTCCTGTCTGTGCCTCTTCTCTCTGCCTAGTCTATGCTAAAAACAGAATCACCACTTAACCTGAAGAAAGGCACCAGAGGTGATAAACTGCTACATGTATCATTGCTCTGTTTATTTTATGAAGTTTATTGTAGCTCCTCTGGGCTTCATTGCTCTGTTTATTTTATGAAGTTTATCGTAGCTCCTCTGGGCTTAGGCAAGTAATTAGTTACTTCAGTTTACAGGCCCCCAGCTGGATGCAGCCAGATGCACAAGTGAATGCCAACAGCGGCTAGGACATGTCACTGACAAATACCTGTATAACTACTTTTTTCCCTGTAGAGGTTAGCTATGAAGAATGAAAAGGCAAGATTTGTCACAGAGTTTCTAAACAAACATAAAAATAAGAATTAGAAACACAAAAGTACCTAGACCGACCAGATATCTCATTTCAAGTGCTTGAGTATTTTTGTTATAATCCCCTGAAAGTATTCCATATAGCATTAAATAATGCAAAAATTTAATTATATCTAAATCAAAGCACACTGCCAAGTGTGGGTAAGATCAGGGAAATTGTTGGACGAGTTCTCATCATAACATGTCTAGAATATACAAGGGGGCTGGGATTCCCTCGCAGAGAATAACACACCTATCAAACACTGCCTTCTAGGCACCCTTCTAAAGCAGAAGATACAGCTGACACAGCAGTCAGAGGAGGCGTTCCACCTTCCCTGTCTCTACATCCGTGATTCTCAAAGAGGGAAAAAGGAAGAATGTCAATCCAAACTAACAGAGAGGCTTTTTCCAGTCAACTTCCCTTTCCTTTACCTTAAAGGGACAATAGATTCTCACGAGAACACTGTCCTGTATCTGCCACCAAGCCCTGTCCCTACTGAGAATCACAGCTATCACAACTGCAGAGACCAGGAAAAGCCAAGGTGAATGTTTAACATGGTCTTCCACCTACCTTGCCAAGCACTTAGGACTACCAGCTACTTTGAAATCCAAGTACTGGGAATCAGAAGAAGATACAGACATGACAACAGGATAACTTTCACAGTCTTCTTAAAGCATTTTATAAGCAGATAGTAGAAAAAAATAAGCATCTGAAAAAAAAAGCTGTAGATACTAGGGTAACAGAGGACAAAGGCAAAGTAACTGCTGATATTGGACATACCCAAAAGCTAAAGAACATATATTTAGTTGTGGAGGAAAAGGTGGAAAAATGTAGCTGTAGGAAGCAAATGATACAATTCTTCTTTTTTCTTTTTTAAGATAAAGTCTTGTTCTGTTGCCAAAGCAGGAGTGCAGTGGTGTCATCACAGCTCACTACAACTTTGAACTCCTGAGCTCAAGACATCCTTCCACCTCAGCCTCCTGAATAGCTGGGACTATAGGCACTCACCACCATGCTTGGCTCATTTAGGTATTTTTGTAGAGTCTTGTTTTGTTGCCCAGACTGGTCTCAAACTCCCGGCTTTGAGCGATCGCCCCTCTTTGGCCTCCCAAAGGGCTGGGACTACAGGCTTCAGCCACCTTGCCTGGCCTCTAACTCCTTAGTAAAAAATTAAATGCTGTGATCATAATTTAGGTAAGATAATAATAAAGTCCAAGGGAATGGAAAAAACAAGTTGATCAAAAGTTTAATAATTTCACATTATAAATAAGACATTGTTGTTCATGTTTCATGTCTTTTTGTGTTACTGCACACCCTGATGAAATCTGGAATCCTGGATTTAAAACAACGATGGTACATTCTCTAGCTTTTCTGTAAGCCACCTTAACACTTACAAAACAACGCAAAGGACAACGAGTAAATAAAAGAAAATACCTCTGGCTCTGAGGTTGATCATTTATCACTGCAGTCTGGATGTTTGTTCATAAACCTGTATTTCAAATTCTGTGTTGGTGGTGTGTCAATATTTTATTTTATAATATAAATTAATCATGACTCATGGGTCTACATTTCTCTACTTTTTATTTCAATATTGGAAAAAATGATATTAATGGCTATCATTTATTAATTGCTTACTATGGGCCAGCCAGTTTTCTAGGCATTTTATGCACATTACCTCATTTACCCTCATAAAATCTATATGAATAGATACATTAATCTCAATTTTCCAAATAACACTCCCAAAAAAGTCACTCGCCCAAGGTCACAGACACTTAACCATTGGAAGAGTCAAGTGTTAGCCCCGGGACGAGATGAACCCTAAAGCCCATGCTTTTGCCTCATACTACACCGAAACTGGAATTTTCTAATAATATCATGCAGACACCAGAGAAGATAATCACACAGGTAACTGCTATTTCTTAGTTTTACATATTAACAGAAATTTAAATAATCTATGTATATATACTGTACATCACTCTATTCCATACAACACATAGAACAGTGCATGGAACTATTCTCAAAAATACTCAAGTGGTTATTGAATAATTAATGTCTTAAAATATCTAGAACAGCACATTTCCTTGTCTACATGACACACTGGGCTTGTTGTAGATACTCAAATATGAATTAGCTATAGACCTTGGGCACATTATTTTCTCATTTGCACCAAAAATAGAACATTATCTATTGTTGTTTTTCCCTCAGAAACCACTCTAAGAATCCACTGAGATTGTATATGCAAAATACTTTCTAAACCATAAAATCTTCTATAAAATAAGGTTCTGGAGCACTAAAACCAACAATCTCACCCGGAGTAAAATGTAGCAGTGGTAACATTAGTTTCATCTAATATGTTATCTGTTACTGGTATAAAAAGAAAGAAAAAAATTCGTATTGGCAAAACTTACAATTTACTAACATGTGACATACATTGATTTAAGACAGAAAATGTTTCAAGTCTAAATGGAATTTACCATTCACACTACTCCCTAAAAAAATGTAAGCAAATCAAAAGTTGTGAAATATTGCTGGAAAACACTTTACTATCACATTCAAAATCTGATGATTGCCGATTCAACAAGCCTGAGTCACAGCCTAGACATTTTTGTTTTTAAAAACTTATTTTGGATAATTTTAAGTTACAGTTCCTATGAGAACCACTTCAGTAGACTCTCCTACAATTACTGTTTGGGTTTTTTTTTTTTTTAGGTGGAGTCTCGCTCTGTCACCCAGGCTGGAGTGCAGTGGTGTGATCTCAGCTCACTGCAACCTCTGCCTCCTGGGTTCAAGTGATTCTCCTGCCTCAGCCTCCTGAGAAGCTGGAATTACAGGTACCCACCACACCTGGCTAATTTTTGTATTGTTAGTAGGGATGGGGGTCTCACCATCTTGGCCAGGCTGCTCTCGAACTCCTGACCTCAAGTGATCCACCCACCTCGGCCTCCCAAAGTGCTGGGATTACAGGCATCAGCCAACAATTATTGTTTTTTACCAAATCCAGGGAGCCATACATTCTAAGACACATTCAGACTGTGGCTATATTAAAAGGTGAGAAGAAAATGTGCATTTAGGAATTAATGAAATAGAGGTAAATTGCAGACTCACACCTTTATTGCAGGATAAAGAAGGCACCCAGTTTGGTAGCACTTAATCTGTAAACAATCTAAACACCTCTGGACACTTCATAGTCTTAAATCAGAAACAGACCTTGTTATATTCATATTTTTATAATCAGGTCAAGTTACTATAACTATTTTTGCAGAAACTCACTATACTATTGATCTTAATTGTTGTCTAAATAAATGATCCCTTATAATGTCAGTGCCAGTTGGTCAGGTTTGGAAAGATTTTCTAAGCGTACACTGTTCTCAGCCCAGGTCTCTATTATGTGACCTCGAGAAAAATCATCACACTCCTGTGATAGTTATTTCATCTATGAAGACAGGGAATGCGAGTCTACTATTTCTAAAGTTCCTTCTGGATTTCAATTTCTACTTCTTTTGTCAATGTGCTTAAATTGCTTCTTACACATAACCTTGGCACCTCCAAAGAAAGCTCCTTAAGAACAAAGACCTTAAATAACTTTCTCCAAGATATACACGCACACACATAGGTGTGTGCACAAACATACACATATACATACACACACATGTGCCTGGTACAATCCTGGGTTGGGTGTCTGCCTGGCTAGCACTGGCCTTTCCTTTTCAAACATATTTGAAAAGGTCCCTGCTCTGCCACCTGGAGTCCTCTCCATTTGAGACGTGGAAGTTCATGCACTTTCCCTTTCCACACAGAATCTTCCAGAACTCTTCATCACAACTTCAGTGGTGAAACAACAAATGCTAACATCTAATGCCGGCCCCTGATGTTACCACTCTTCAAGCTCTTCCAACAATTTTGTAATTGCTTGGAATAAATCTCTTCTGATTCAAAAAACCAGAGTGGTATCAGTTCCCTGCAATAACCCCTAACTAATGCAACATTCAATTTATATTGTTTATGTATCCACACAAAACAATATAAAATGTATCAGAGTTCATTTATTTGGAATCATCAATTGATAGGACACCACAGTACCACTGGCAATCTACTCCTAAAGGACTGCAGAATGTTAAAAACACACATTAAAACTATGTACGTTTGGCTGGGCACGATGGCTCATGCCTGTAATCCCAGCACTTTGAGAGGCCAAGACAGGTGGATCACTTGAGGTCAGGAGTTCAAGACCAGCCTGGCCAACATGGTGAAACAGTCTCTACTAAAAATACAAAAAAGTAGCCATGTGTGTGGTGGCGTGCACCTGTAATCCCAGTTACTCAGGAGGCTGAGGCAGGAGAATAGCTTGAACCCAAGAAGCAGAGGCTGCAATGAGCCGAGATCACACCACTGCACTCCAGCCTGGGCAACACAGCAAGACTCCATCTCAAAAAAAAAAAAAAGCTATGTACGTTAAAACTGTGTGTGTGTGCGTCTGTGTGTGTGTGTGTGTGTGTGGCACTTTAAGGTTAAAGACCGTGTTACAGTAGTCTACACTGATGTGCAGTTTCACTTTCAGGTTTCAGTTACCTGTGGTCAAGCATGGTCCAAAAATATTGCATACAATAAGATATTTTGAGAGAGAGACCACAGTCACATATCTTTTATTACAGTATATTGTTACAATTGTTCAATGTTAGCATTAGTTGTTATTGTTAATCTCAATACTGTACCTAACATAAATTAAACTTCATCATAGGTATGTATGTATAGGAAAAAAAATTGTGCGTGTGTGTGTGTGCACACATATGGTTCAAAATATATGTATATGTGTGTGTATATATATATACACACACATATATATATACACACACACATATATATACACACATACATATGGTTCAATAATATTCAATAATATTGCAGTTTTAGGCATTCACTGGGGGTCCTAGAGCATATCCCTGAGGACATGGGGGGATTACTATATACAACACACATTAGTATTACATGTGTTAATATTAGGTAATGTAAGTGTGATAGATATATAATTATAATCAGATATGTATATAATTATATATATATAAAATTCAAATATGTGAATGCATATACATGATTCTCCCCTTTGTGTATGTGAATTTCAAAAGCTGTGCTATGAGTGTCACTTTCACATTTTAGGAGGCAATAACTGGAGCAGCTTTTATAAAATTTCACATAATCTGCTATAATTTCAAAGACTGGTTTCATTCATTTTTAAAGAAGCAGTTGCTAAAGTTTATTATTTACTAAACATGACCTGGGGAAGTATATTAGGTCAATTACAGAAAACTGCCTATTTGTATATATTAATTTACTTTCTCATTACCAAAATATTTTGTTTCTTTTTCAATAAGTCTACTCATTTCACATGCTTTAGAGCTTAGATTTTTAGCCATTCATCTATTTAACCAAACACCATATAAAATACTCATTTTAATTAATATGTTCACTATAGAGCATAAAATGGGGTTTTTTGTGTGTGTTGTGTTTGTTTTGTTGTTGTTGTTATTGTTTGTTTTTTTTGAGACGGAGTTTCACTCTTGTTACCCAGGCTGGAGTGCAATGGCGCGATCTTGGCTCACTGAAACCTCCACCTAACGGGTTCAAGCGATTCTCCCACTTTAGCCTCCCAAGTAGCTGGGATTACAGGCATGCGCCACCACATCTGGCTAATTTTTTGTATTTTTAGTAGAGACAAGGTTTCTCCATATTGGTCAGGCTGGTGTCGAACTCCTGACCTCAGGTGATCTGCCCACCTTGGCCTCTCCATAAAGTGTTTCTTAAAACATGGGAAACAAACTTTCACATAAATGCAATGTAACACTGCATCCAACTTGAAAGGAAGAGACCTCTGTCCCAGCTCATTCATTTGTTTATTCATTCAATAAACTTTTATTAAGCATTTACTCCAATCAAGACCCTGTAGAAGACAGCATGAATACAAGAGTGATTAAAGTAGTCACTGTAGAACAGCAGTCCCCAACCTTTTTGGCACCAGGAAGAGGTTTCATGGAAGATAATTTTTCTGTGGACTGGTGCGGGGATGGTTTTGGGATGATTCAAGAGCATTACATTTATTGTGTACTTTATTTCCATTATTATTATTTACATTTTAATATATAATAAAATAATTATACAACCCACCATAATGTAGAATCAGTGGGAACCCTGAGCTGGTTTTTTTGCAACTAGACAGCCCTATCTAGGCGTGATGGGAGACAGTGACAGATAATCAAGCATTAGATTTTCATAAGGAGCCTGCAACTTAGATCCCTCACGTGCACAGTTCCCAATAGGGTTCTTGCTCCTATGAGAATCTAATGCTGCTGCTGATCTGACAGGAGGTGGAGCTCAGGCAGTAATGTGAGAGATAGGGAGTGGCTGTACATACAGATAAAGGTTTGCTACCTCACCTACCACTCACCTCCATCTGTGCCGCCCAGGTGCTAACAGGCCACTGACCAGTACTGTTTATATATATATATGCGTGTGTGTGTGTGCGTGTGTGTGTGTGTGTGTATATATAAAGTATATGTATATGTGTGCATATATATTATATATATATAAACAGTACCAGTCAGTGGTCTGTATACACACATGCACACACACTGTGCATGCCCATCAGCTTATGATCTGATGTCCCTATAGCATCGCAGTCTTCAGTATTCTCATCTATGAAAATATAAGTAACAATAAGAATCTGTTTTAGCATTTATATTAGAAAAAAGTGTTAATGATTACACCTAGGGCTTACAAGTATGCAATGAAACTGGAACTCGCATAAACTGCTAGTTGCACTGCAAATTATGAAAATCTTCAGCAACAGCAACTTGAAAGTAGGAGTATAGAACCAATAAAAATCGACCTTAATCCTTCCATACTTCCACTGTTGATATAAATTTACCAAATCTACTAAATACTTTCTCCCTATAAATATCCTCCAATTATTTCTACATTTGTCACCTACCAAGTCCACTCCTTTCCTTGGTTTGGATCTTCCATTTCTATTTTATTAATAGCCTTAATGAGAAGCCACTCCCAAGCTTTTTCTAGAAAGAAGCACAGCACAAATAAACTCCATAAATAAATTTAAAAGTACAACACAGTGATGAAAATGTTCTGGAACTAGATAGAGGTGATGCTTGCACAACATTACGAATGTTCTAAAAACTACGGAATCGTCTCCTTTATTTAAAATACTTCACTCTATAACTCCTGTAACCAAGTGCGACAGTTGCATATCTTTGTGCACAGTGAGGCTTTTATTTTGTAACACCTACACTTGTTGCCTAATATATAAAAAGATCTTAGCCTTCAATCTGTAATATTCCACCCTTAACTGCAAAACATATCCCTGGCACAACCTGGTCCCACCCCCTCAGGTCCTGCTGAGGGTGCTGCCTTGGCCACAATTCCTGCTGATGGGACATTTTAAGGCCTTCCTTGCAATCTCACACTTCACCTGTTTGTTAAAAAAAATTATACGGACTAATTTGAGATCAACCTAGTAGAGGTCAAATATTTATAGTTTTGCTATCTCTAAAATCTGCTTTTATTGAAGGTTATTACAGAAAAAGCCATATAACAAACGCTTCAGTATACACTGTGAAACTGCAATCGTTCAATGTCACATCAAGTCCCAATTAAGAAATTTCATTTAGAATTCAGTGTCAAGAAAAACTTTCCACTGAGGAGCTGGAATTATTCTCTGCTTTTGTATAACTTATCAGATGTACCTTTATGCTCTGTTGCTGGAAAGCTTAAGTGTCAAACCTGATGTTGAATAAAAACTACATTAACACATGTTGATTTCATGTTAGCTTCTTTCTCCTTTCCTTGGTTCGGATCTTCCATTTCTATTTTATTAATAGCCTTAATGAGAAGCCACTCCCAAGCTTTTTCTAGAAAGAAGCACAGCACAAATAAACTCCATAAATAAATTTAAAAGTACAACACAGTGATGAAAATGTTCTGGAACTAGATAGAGGTGATGCTTGCACAACATTACGAATGTTCTAAAAACTACGGAATCGTCTCCTTTATTTAAAATACTTCACTCTATAAGAATTTTACCTAAATTTTTTAAAGTGCAGCACAATTCCAGCAAATAGCATATGGGTAGCATGAAACAATCATATTACATTCTTCTCATTTTCACTGTGGTGTGTGGAGAGAAAATTAATCTCCCCTCTGCCATGTGAACTGTCTCTCTCCCCTGCTACTACTTATGTTCCAGTATCATTTTCCGCTGCTCAGCTTATGTCAAAAATACTTAAACATTCTGTTAGGCCAGTGGTTTCCAAACCAGCCTGGTTCTGGAACTCAGAGAAATTTTTTTCAAAAGATGTCTTTCAGAGAATACCAGCACATAAATCAAATAAAACCAGCTGCTCTGGCTGAAGACACTGAGCAAGAGGCCTAGGCCCTCCAGACGCTATCCCCTGACGGCCGCCTCAGGCTTCCTCATCACAACAACAGGCCACACCAAAAGCTGGAAACAGACACTTTAAAAAGAGAAAAAAAGACTTTCATAGGACATGTCTATGTCACCACACCTAAAATTGTTATCTTCTCTCCTGTGATCTAGATAATTACTTCAATCCTCCATATCCCTCATATATCAGGGATTGAAGCCTTTTATGATTTAATACCGTATAGTTCAACTTCCACCAGTTTCTTTGTTGAAAATTACTTAACGGCAATTTGTAAAACCTTCTGTGGAATGGTTATGCAATGGAATGTGGGTTAATGTTTAGTCATCGAAATTAGTTGGCAGGTTCTTAGAAAACTATGAAATAAAAATAAATTTTCTATCAAACATTTTCTCATTATTATTGCTTTTACTGCTACTGTTAATAAAGGTTTCAAGTTATATTGCCACATTTTTAATTAGTGTCTTAATTTAGCTTTGTCAACCAATATGACAAGTTTTACAAAGATATGCTCACAGTTTTATATATATGCTCACGGTTTTATCAAGATATGTTCATGTCATATATCCATAGTTTCTGCATACATGGAGCTTTCATATACTAATTAGGGTTATTTTGGGTCATAAACTCCAAGATAGTATCTTTATTTACTACGGAGGAAATGCAAAAAGCTAATCTAATTTCCAATTTCTAGGCAGACAATAACATTTACTGAGTAATCCCAAGCATTATAAACTGATTATAAAGCACCTTTAATAAATAGCGAGTTTACTTGAAAGGAAGGGTAAACATGAAGATGTACTTTAAAAATGTAAGCAACCAAAAAACAAGTCAAAACTTAAGTAAGTGGTGTAATGAAATCAGTCAAAAGAAAAATAACACAATACTAGTCAAAATATGGTCCAAAAGAAACTTACTTACTTAAAATTCCATCTTGTACTAAAGAATTGATTTACAGATGTCATCAAAAAATATAAAATGAATTCAAGTACAATAGTTTAAACATTAGTAATGATTTGGTTTGCTTCACAGGAAACAGCCAAGTGTCAAAACAATTATATTATCAGTTTTTTGGTTAAACTCTCCTTTTAATATAAATACACATATATGTGATATAAAATACATATTGCATGAATATATTTAATGTATATTATATTTATTACAAATATGATATTTACATAACACATTATATATAAGTATATAAATTATAATATAGAGCACATATAAATATACATACAAAAGTTTTTGGAGTTTTTTTTTTGAGACAGGAACTTGTTCTGTCACCCAGGCTGGAGTGCAGTCGTGCAATCATAGCTCACTACATCCTCAAACTCCTGGGCTCAAGGGATCCTCCCACCTCAGCCTCCCGAGTAGCTAGAACCACAAGCTAGCACCACCATGCCTGGCTACATTTTTTATATTTTGTAAAGATGGAGTCTCACTCAAAATATATATTATAAATATTAATATGTATGTTATATATTTGACAAAATATGTAATATTACATATCTATATTACAAATAGCTGAGTTAAATGAAAACAGTCCTAGAATGTATGCTTAATAAGTAACAGAAAAAAATTATCTACTGACTCTTAAATACAGCATTTGATTACAAGAAAAAGACACACATAATAATAATAGTTATTATTTTACAGAGCACCTTCTATGTGCAGACACTGCGAGGCACTTTTTTTCGTTCTAATAAGTAGGTACTATTCACTCTATCTTATGGACAAGAAAAGTGAGTCTCAAACAAGTTAAGTGATTTACCCAAACCACATAATTAGTGACAGAGAAAAGTTCTGAATTAAGAGCTCTTCATGCGCACTGCAATGTAAATACGGTAAAGAAATGGTACATAGATCAATTTTGCAGGCACCTAATAAAATAAGACATACTATACTTTTGGGGGAAATAGAAGGACACTTGATAAGAATGTGGCTGGCCTTTGTCCTAGCTCCTGAGTGGTAACTTCTAAATCACTGGACTCTTCCTATTGATAGGAGTATCTTTATTATTCATGGTGGGGCCCTCAAACTACACTTGATAGTTTATGCTAATGAGGGGGCTCACAGTGGACTCTAGATAGTTTATGCTAATAAGAGGACTGAGAATGGAGAATGACCAAGCTAGAAAGACCAACTATGTGATTAAAGGTGGGGCTTGGGGCCACCAGGTGATATCAGCCTGACCTTTGGGGAGGTGGGAAGGGCTGAAGATTGAGTTCAACCCTATGTCTAATGCCTCAATTAATCATGCCTATATAGGGAAGCCTCAATAAAAACTCCGGACACTTAGGTTCTGGTGGGCTTACCTGGTTGGCAGTATTCTCTGCATATTGTCACAAACCGATGCTCCAGGAGGAAAATTAGAGTATTGATCACAGTGTTATACACTTATAAAAAGAGGTCAAAGTTACCAATTTCATCCTTTCTATTTGTAATTTCCTGGAAAAAAAGCCAGATAACATATCTGCATGTATCTGAATGGATGTGATAAAATTTAAATAAATGTCAAAGGTGCTATCAAAAGACTTAATACTAAAGGGCTTTTTTTGAAAGTATAAAGCAAATGAAAAGACAACAGTAACATCTGAAACATACACGTGTCAGGACTGTTGCTATTATACTAAATGAAGTACACCTCTGGAGGAAAACGGAAATTCTGACACCACATCATAATGAAGAAAAACAAGGAAAACAATAAAAAGAAATGAATGGCAACTATGGCCACTGTGATGTAAAGTAGGGCTCAATAAATACAGGTTTAATAAACCCATAAAATTACATTTATAAAAATGTTGGCAATTGTAGGTTTTAGTCTTTTCTGCCAAAAATAAGCAAAATTTCAAGAAAATCATTTTCAAATGCATTAAAATTCCTATCAGCTTCTGTGAGGCTTATTCTTCATATTTCTAACATTCCTGGCACAAATCAGTCATAATACATAATTCCTGAATTAATTAAATTTTATATTATATTACTTTATAAATAGCATAAATAAAATTTTTAGGTAGCATTTTTCTTGCTTTCAAGTATATATATATATATACTTCCACTAGGTAGAGAAAACATTTTCTATTTTAAAAAGATTATTGGCTGGGTGCAGTGGCTCACACCCATAATCCCAGCACTTTGGGAGGCCAAGGTGGGTGAATCAGTTGAGGTCAGGTGTTCAAGACTAGCCTGGCCAACGTGGCAAAACCCCGTCTCTACTAAAAATACAAAAATTAGCCAGGCGTGGTGGCATGTGCCTGTAATCCCAGCTACTCAGGAGGCTGAGGTGGGAGAATCTCTTGAACCCGGGAGGCAGAGGTTGCAGTGAGCCGTGATAGTGCCACTGCCATCCAGCTTGGAGGACAGAGCAAGACTCTGTCTCAAAAAAAAAAAAAAAATTCTTATTTAATAATATCGAACAAGAAAAATCATATGTGGATCCTGTTACCTGGCATTGCCAATAATAAATGAAACAAACATGAAAATAAAAGGAATATTCTGTAAAAATACAATTATTTCTAATAATCCATCCTGTAATAAATCTCTATTGTTTTTGTTTTTGAGACAAAGTCTTGCTCTCTTGCTTAGGCTGAAGTGCAGTGGCATGATCATGGTTCACTGCAGCCTCCACCCTCCAAGCTCAAACAATCTTCCTACTTCAGCCCCCTGGGAGCCTGGGACTACAGGTGTGCCACCATGCCCAAGAGTTCAAGACCAGCCTCGGCAACACAGCAAGACCCCATCTCTACAAAAACAAAAATAAAAATAGATTAGTGATCTTTCCACCTTATATTCCCAAAGTTCTGGGATTACAGGTGTGATCCATTGCACCTGGCCTCTATTATGATTTATTAAAAGAAAGTAGACAATCTAACATTCTGAAATGTTATTTAAAATACCTACTCCTACTACTTAATAGGTTCTTTCCAGGCTTTGATAAAAAGATTAATATAAATGTTAGCATAGATATTCCATTTTAAATTCTTACAAGATTTATCCTACAAAATTTAAAAATATGGTTCACATGAAATTACAGCTGCATGCAAAAATTACTTCCAACTTTTAAGTAAAAGATGTTATCAGATCCAAAATTAAATACAGATTCTACCTTGCTATATTTATTCAGTTTCTGCAGAAAAACATATAGAAACTGCTAGACTTTATTAAGCAATAGGCAGCTTCAAACTGGCAGCAGGTCGCTTTCCAACAGAATTTATTGGGTGGATTTTGGCATGTTAGTACAGGATGTCTGGAGATACTAACAAGCAAGACCTAACAAGAACACACAAATCCTCAGTCCCTTTTCCCAGGGTTTATAATGATCTGATCTAAAGGTATATTTTTTTCTTTTGAAATATGATCTGTAAAGTCCTTTATATAACTACATTGGAAATGTACTCCAATATAACCTTTTATAGGTGTTAGATTCCTCTGTCTAATCCCAAGCTACTGTTTCAAATTTAAAAATTAAGTACTCTCTGGGAAAAATGTAAACATGAGTATATAAATGCTTTCCCTAGTTAAATATATGACTACTCTTTCATCTGCTTCTGATTCTTTCTTCAGTTAGAGAAGGTAGAGATTCTATGTAACTGATCAGAAAGGTCAAAATTATCTGGTTTTCCCTCCCTCCCATCCTGTCTTTCCAACTACACGGCTCAATGAGAACTGGAGAACCTTCATCCACCATCCTGTAAATAAGTCGATGAATTAGCCCTCACTCTCCACTGCCTCTGTAAAACATGCATGTTCCATGTGCCCACAGCCCACTGGCTACGGATAGCTAGGGGCCCCCACTCCATACACCTAGACATCTCTGTCCTGAATTGAACCCAATGCTTATAAGTCAACTGTGTTTGTCCCCAGTCCTATTTGTACTTACTATACAACGATTATAATTATATTTATGTAACTAAATATATGTAAGCTAATAAAATTGGAGTTAAAAAAAAAAGTCTTACAAGACACAAAACAAAAAATTCACCAAGCCAAGTGCCGTGGGACAGGCCTGTAGTCCCAGCTGCCTGGGAGACTGAGGCAGGAGGATCACTTGAGCCTAGGAGTTCAAGTCCAGCCTGGGAACATAAATAAAATTTTTAAATTACATACATTTTTTTAATTCACTAAAATGAGAAATTGTCAAATCAAGTACAAACAATCATAAAATAAAACGAGGAAAAATGATAAAACTTCAGGATGACTTTGAACTCTAACCAATTCACAAGTATCTTTATATTCTCACGAACGCTAAAGGTACTTTTAACGTATGATATAGTCAAAAAACCGAAGAGTCTCCACTGTCACTAATGCACTCATATGTAAAGACACGGCCTTGATGTGGACCTACCCCAAAAGCCTAGCAAAAGGTTGGCTTACAATGTTTAGGAAATGTATCCTTTCTAATACCCTGCTTTAAAGAAAATATTCACCAATCAACTGCCTAGCTCAACTTAACAAGTAAAAGGACTTCTCTTCTAATGCATATATATAATACATATATAAATATGAATCTGCTACTCATATAGGCTTTTTTTTTCTAGGGACAGGGTCCCACTAGGTTGCCCAGGCTGGCCTCGCACTCTTGAGCTCAAACCATCCTCCCACCTCAGCCCAGTAGCTAGGATTATAGGCATGCACCACTCCCAGCTCTCACATAGGCTTAGTGTCCAATATAAACCATGTGGATTAGACCAAAACAAACAAAAAAAAGCTGTAACAGCTATAAATAAATCTGGTTCACTACAAAGTGCTGAGCTAACAGAAACCTGAGCATCCAAAGACCTCAGGTGTTTGGGATAAGCAATGATTTCCTAGAAAGGATACAAAAGCACTAATATAATAGAAGGCTGATAAATTGTATTTCATTAAGAGCTTCTGTTTCTCAAAAAAGAATGAAAAGGCAAGCAACGAACTAGAAGAATGGATTTTATATATATATCTGAAAAAGGACACATATCCAGAATATTTAAAGAACTTCTACAAATCATAAAACAATTTTTTTAATGGGCAAAAGACCTGAACAAGCACTTCACAAAAGATAACATCCAAATGGCCAATGCATATGAAAAGGTGCTTAGCACATCATTAGTCATCTGCAAAATGCAAATTCAAACCTCCATGACATACAAATACATTCCCTACAAGAATGGCTAAAATGTGAAAACTAACAATATTACACACTAAGAAGAATGTAGAGCTATTAGAACTATCACACATTGCTGGTGGGAGTGGAAACTGGTCCAACACTCCAGAAACCTGGCAGTATCTACTAAGCCCAAACCAATGCTATCCAAAGACCTAGCAATTCCTCTCCTAGGCATATATGCAACAGAAATGACAGCCTACGTTCACCAAAAGACATACACAAAAGTGTCCATAACACCTTTATTCATATTAATCACAAGTTTGTAACAACACAAAGCCCATCAGCAGTAAATGGATAACTAAATTGTGGTATACACACTACAAGAATAAAAAAGGGCAAGTTTCTGCTGTATGCAACACCATGAATATACCTTCCAGACACAATGCTGAGTAAAAGAAGTCAGACCCCAAAGAGTGCATACTGTAGGATTCTATTTATATAAAGTTCAGGCACAAGCAAAAGTCATCTATGATGACAGAAATCAGGATAATGATTTCTAAAGGGGAATGAATGGATATCAACTGGAAGAGGGTACAAAAAAGCACTGAGTGCTGGAAATGTTCTACATCTTAATATGGATGTCAGTGACATGGGATATACATTATACATCAATTTAAGATTTTACTAACTAATTAAATGGTTTATGTATTAATTAATACTGACAGACCTTACGGCCAGGGTCCTCTATTGACACTTTTGCCCAGATCATTCTTTGTTTATGGGAGCCTGTCCTGTGCACTGTAGAATATTTAGCATTATCCCTGACCTCTCCACTCATTAGACGCCTATAGTACCCACATGACCAGCCTGACAACCAAAAGTGTCTCCATGTCTCCAAGATATTGCTAAATGTCCACTGGGGAATAAAATCACCTGGAGTTGAGAACCCTTGTGGTAAACTACTGGTAGACATGGGAGAATACAGTAAACCTCCTTTTATAACCTCTCAAAGTAGGAACCGGAGTACAATTAAGACCATGACATAGAAATTAAGCACTATAATCCTTGACCTACAAGAAGGACTTAAAAGTCTTTCACTTGACACAAGCAATATTTATCCCAAACTGCCTAATCACAAGAAGTACCTAGGATGCTTGTGAACATGAATTCCTACGTGCTTGCTCTAGAGATTTAGTTTCTGTAAGTCTGTGGTGAGGCTTAGAAATCTCTGTTGTCCAACAAGCACCTCAGGTGATTTTTACAAATGAAACGAGAGTTCCCTAACCCCCTCATGGGTCTTACAACAGGGGTGTGACTCGTCTGCTAGGTCAGCCCTGTTGTTCGCACAAAGCCCTTATGGGATGGGGAGCACGCAGATGGGCAGGTGCAGGAGTCAGGGTAAGCGCTTTTGGTCTCTAGCCCCATGGTAGCATCTAGGGGTGTTACAATTAATGCCCTTTCAAGTAGTTGCCGTTCATGGATGGCTAAGTGTTAAACCAGCCCAGTGGAGAGTTGGGGTGACAGCCTTTTACACCCTCTCCTCTTGGTACCCGGGTCCTTGTCTGGCATCCAGGAGGAATCGGGTCACTCGGACTTGAAGGATGATGAATGTGAGGATTTTATTGAGTGGTGCAGGTGGATCTCAGCAGGACGGATGGGGAGCTGGAAAGAGGATGGAGTGGGAAGATGGTCTTCCCCTGGAGTTCGGCTGTCCCCTGGCCAATCTCTTCTCCAACCATCCCCAGCCGAACTCTCAATGTTCAGATGCTCCTTTTCTTCTCTCCTTCTCTGCTGCACAGCTCTGCCACTCTGCTGCTCTTCTGCTCCTCTGTTTCTCTACTCGTGACTCATGGAGCTTAGGGTTTATATGGGCTCGGGGTAGGGATGTGGCAAGCCACAGTGGTCTTGGAAAAAGCAACATTTGGGCGCAAAAACAGGAATGCCTGTTCCCATTTAAGGCCATGGGTTTCCAGGCTTGAGGATGGGGCCTTTGATGGGGAACCGCCCTCTTTTATCCAGTATTTCCCTGCGTCCTATCTGTATCATAAACAAGCAAGTGTTAAAACAGTACTCTACGACCACTCTATTTAATGTATACCCCTTAGGTAGAAAACCTTTTAACTATATTTCATGAAAAAAATCCTAAACATTTCTACAAGTATCTTTTTAATGGTTTTTTTAAATCTCATGCTTTTAAAAAATAAAATAAAAGTCTACTAAAACTGAACTACTAGACATAGGAGTTAGCTAATATTGTCAGAAAGGCAAGTCAAGCCAGTGGCTATGTGTTCTCCTGGGGGCCTATGAAACTGATACTGTCTCTGCTTGGCTTTCCCTTTCAGACCTAGGGCCTTAGAAAGAGAAAGCACCAGGTAAATGCAAACTGGGACCTTGTTTCACATATCCTTTCTGCCATTCTTTTGCCTCAAGAGTCTCCCTCCTTACCTCCTCCACCACTCTCTCTTGTCACAATCTGGTTCTACTGCAATTCCCCATTCTCCCCCTTAACCTAATTACCAGCTCACTCGTTGGCACACCTGCTTCCTCCAACAAGCCCTGGGCTGGTCACACTCTGATCCGCTCCAGTCCTGGCAGGAAGGAGAGCATGTTTTTTACCAGCCTAGGGCAAGCAGTGCCTTAGCTTCAAGGTCATTCTTTTCACTAGTTCTTTGTGTTTTGTTCTCAACTGCTCTTCAAACTTCCCTGCCTTTCCCTTCCCCACAACACTGACCCCATACTGTTCATTCTCGATTTCCTGTTGACACATTCCTCGCCTAATACCTAAACTTTATCTTCTTTAACCGTGTTTCTGATTGATTGTGTGGCTTCAGTTTGTATGACTCCCTCATAAATGTGTGTTTTTATGCTTGGCCACCAATACTTATTAATAACAACTATGTTTCTTACTGTCATTCTAACGACATTCTACTGGCTTGACTTGCCTTTCTCACAATATTAGCTAACTCCTATGTCTAGTAGTTCAGTTTTAGTAGACTTTTATTTCAGTTTTTAAAATAAAACCTCTTTTACCTAGCTCTCTATTAAGGACCTATATGCTTTCTCTGTGTTCTTTTTCCCAAAACAGTGGTAGGACCATTCACTGTCTTAATTATTTAACATTTTCCCTGTGTGTTCTTTTCTTCCAAACACAATATGAACCTTTTAGTGTCCTGGTCTATCCTTATGCTTCTTATAACCCTGGACACATAGCACAGTCCCACTCAGAAAGGAAAGACTTGAAAACAACAAAAAAACATATATTTTGTTAAAATTATTTCAATAAAGCATATAAATAATACATATTGGCAAGGCGCGGTAGCTCACGCCTGTAATCCCAGCACTTTGGGAGGCCGAGGTGGGCGGATCACGAGGTCAGGAGATCAAGACCACCCTGGGTAACACGGTGAAACCCCGTCTCTACTAAAAATACAAAAAAATTAGTTGGATGTGGTGGCAGGCGCCCGTAGTCCCAGCTACTCGGGAGGCTGAGGCAGGAGAATGGCGTGAACCCAGGAGGCGGAGCTTGCAGTAAGCCGCGATCATGCCACTGCACTCCAGCCTGGGTGACAGAGCGAGACTCCATCTCAAAAAATAAATAAATAATAGTAATAATAATAATACATATTAGTCATCGTGTTAGATGCTAAGGATACAAAAATGGCCCTATCTGTACTTTCAGTGAGTTTACAAACTAGTGAAGAGAGGCTTGCAAATCAACAATAAAAATACTCTACAACTGCCTCAATAAAGCCATAAACAGGGAAGCACAAAGGAAGGAACAACTTTCATCTGGAGGATGGGGATTGATATCAAGAAGACTACAGCAAAGGAAGTGACTTGTGAATAGGGTTTGTAAAGATCAGGAAACCAGGTGAACAAGAGGTCATTCCCAACAAAAAGACCGATGTGTGTAGAGAGAGATGTGGAAGGCCAGGTGGGCACGAGGAATGGTGAGAAGTTCAGAGAACTGGAAAGCAGAGATGGAGTTCAGAGAAAGAGAAGGAGAGAACTACCAACCCATGGTATGGAGCTTGAACATTCTCTGAGTAACTGGACTGGTTATAAGAAAGAAGAAAGAGGGGCCAGACGCAGTGGTTCACGCCTATAATCCCAGCATTTTGGAAGGCCAAGGCAGAAGGATCGCTTGATCCCAAGAGTTCAACACTGGCCTAGGCAACACAGGGAGACCTCATCTCCACTAAAAATAAAAAAAAAAAATGGCCAGGCATGGTGGCACGTGTCCATAGTCCCAGCTACTAGGGTGACTAAGGTGGGAGGATCACTTGAGCCTGGGAGGTCAAGGCTGCAGTGAGCCAACTTCATGCCATTGCACTCCAGCCTGAGTGACAGACAAAGATCCTGCTTCAAATAAACAACAAAAAAGGAGAGAGATAAGGAATGAAGTAAATGGTTGAGCCAAATGTATTCCTTCAATGACAATAATCTTACAGACAAGATACTAGCAGTATACAAGATTAGGCTGTACCCATTCATACATGAAAATGTGTTTCCATAAATAGCCAATGTAGTTTTTCATTATCATCTTCCATACCATCATTATCACTGAAGCCACTCGCTTACAAAAGAGTGAATCTAACTGTTCTGCTGTATATTTGGGAGCCACTGAATGCCTGCAAAGCAATCAGAGCTCAAATTCAGTTGAGACACTTTTTAAGCTATTTTTTTTTTACATCTTAGAATCTACAATACATAATGGCATGAAAGAAATGCAAGTAAGGGCTTAAGAGAAAAAAGATGTAAAGACCATCTGTATTTATTTGTTCCTCAACTCACTGAGAAAGGACTTCAAGTAAAGAACTACCTGTGAATTTCAATGATCATATGTTCTCCAGACCCCATTTCCATATATAATGGAGCTATAAATTTCTTTAATACTACAGCCTCAAAAAATTACTAAGTGCTATAAACTTTCCAGCTGTACCAAAATCCTCTTTCAAAGTACTATGATTATATTTCTAAGGAATGTAGAAATAACCATGAAGCCATTGAAAGAAATGTTTAACTTGATTAAACCTGTAAATGTCATATTCTTTATAGAAATGTAAGAATGACAGAAAAAGCACTATCATTAAAATTCCCTAATCATTGAGTTCTCATTTCCTACATACAGATAGCTATACTGACTTTTAAGTCTCTGAGAGATTGAGACATTTTGTTAAAGAATGAAAACCTGCAGAAGGCTTAAATGTTAATTATTTATCAATTTTCCCTTGAAACACTCTTCAACCAGGCCCTGAAACTTCCACATTTCTTGAAACCAATTGCAGATCTCATGTCGGAGAATATCGAGTGCCCCAACAAATGTTTACTATCTCTACAGCTTCACCTCATAATTAACATGAGCTTAGGCTACTACCAGTGTTTATCTGTTATGTTGAAATCACTTAAACCTCTTATTCCCAGTTGCCAACCTGCTAATCTTACGCTTGATTAGCCTCAACCAATATTTGCTAATGGCCACAGTGGAGGTGATGACAATGATGGTGACAAGTATGATTAAAACACTGTGACAACTACAGAATTCTCATGGCTCTCACTGCCTAATCCATAACCACGAATTACCCTCTAAAAATCCTATGCCATCACCATTATTATTTTTATTAGTCTCAGATCAACTACATACATGAAGGGCAGTTCAATTACGGAGACAGCAAATGGACCAGAGGAACAGATGCAAATGTGTCCGAGGTGTCCAATGTTCTAAACCTCACCCCAGACCTACAGACCTAAAGTTTAATATGATACCTAGGGTAACTACCAAATTGTACATTACCTCAAAAAACAGATAAGCAAAGAGAAGAACATTATATTTATAACTTGCTTGCTTTCTGGGGAAGTCAAGTCAGAACCTTATCTCTTACTAGGTAGAAGAGTTAAAATGCCTTTTTCCAGGACTAAATGTTCTTCCAGCACTCATAAACCTATGAGGGTGGAGGGTAGAGGGAAAAAGGAAAAAAAAAGATTTAACAAAGCAGAGCTAAATTGTACCTTCCCCTGCCCCCCATCCCTACACAAACTCCTACAGCATCATTTTCCAAAGCCTAGACAATCATTACCACCTTGGGCAAATTGGTTTGCTGACAATGTAGCCCAAATGACTATAAGTAAAGTCTTAATTACATTAATTAGAGTAATGTCTTCCTGTAGATCATCTCATTATTTGGGGGCCCTGTCTCGGCCTTGGAGCCAGGACCCTCCTTAGCACATCACCATCACAGATCATCCCATCTCCCCACTGCTTGTAACACTGCTCATAATTATGCTTCAGTGTGTCCTAGACTCGTTTCTTCTTACCATCTGACAACAGATTTCATCTATTGGTATTATCTAGCTTCAGCAAAGCACGGGTAATAATGTCCTTGCGATGACTGTGGAACACAACCTTATGATTACAGGCTGATCTACCATCTGACTTCCCAGGAAGTTGCCAAACTATTGATATGTAAAGTGATATTTTAACTGCTGTTTAAGTGACAGATGTTCTAATAACCATCAAACACCCAAGCATTTGGTAACAGTTAACACACTCACAGTATTGCCAATATTCCTGCAGAGATCGAGTTTTCACTAACACTATAGAAAAAGAAAAGTCATAACAATTTCACCAGAGGTGGTGTCCAGAAGCAGTAGTGTAATGATGTTACTCATGCGTTTTAACAAGACTGTACTGTGGCAAATCCTAAGGCCCCTGGTGTTTCCTGAGCTTAAGTGGAATTGATTCCTGGAGTCGTAATAAAAAAACTGTATAGGAAGGGGCCTTGGGTCCCCTAATGCACTGGTTCTCCAAATTCAGGCCGCACAGAAGTGCTAAGCTGACTCCATCCCAATGGCCCATTTTTAAACAGAGATTCCCAGGGCCCACGTTGGAGATTCTGATTCCACGTCTCTACAGAAGGACCCAAGAATCTAGTAGACATATACACATTTTTTAACTCCCCACAAAGTTCTTATGTGCAATCAAATTGAAAAACACTGATAAATCACCCTTCCTACCAGCCCCCAATAAGATTTTGATTTCATCAACCTTTGGTGAAAATAACTGCCAATTCTTTAGAAATCACAGTTACTGACACTAAGATGTCATATGCCTGAGGTGTCTTAGGTCAGAAAAAGAAAAAGTTTGCAAACCACTGTTAACACCCAGCTCATCTTATTATAGAAATAAAAACTCTTGATTTACCCCTAAAACCTGTTTCTCCCACATTCCCCCAACCAGCTTTCCTCATATTGGTAAGTGGTCCCAAGTCTTCCCATTAGTAAAGAAATCAGCAAATCTAAAGTTATCCTGAATTGTTCACCTCCACAAGTGGCCTTCTGTGACCCATCTCTTTGTTTTGGCTACAAGTAACAGAAAAACCAACTCAACTCAGGTAAACTGAAAAAGTACCACAGGTAGTAGTCATCAGGTTTATTTCTGTCAGAATTCAGGTACAGTTTTTTCCCAGTTGTCACAACATGCCCTGCTCAGTATGTTAACTTCATCATCTCTCTGGTAGTGAAATAACTATAACAGTTCCAGTTTCTAACTCCACATGCAACAACCAATTAGAAAACCCTCTCAGAGCCCCTGGCTGTTGGGAACAGGCTCCCAAATCTGGCCATAAACTGGCCCCAAAACTGGCCATAAAAATCTCTGCAGCACTGTGACATGTTCGTGATGGCCATGACACCCACGCTGAAGGTTGTGGGTTTACTGGAATGAGGGCAAGGAACACCTGGCCCACCCTGGGTAGAAAACCGCTTAAGGCGTTCCTAAACCACAAACAATAGCATGAGCGATCTGTGCCTTAAGGACATGCTCCTGCTGCAGATAACTAGCCAGAGCCCATCCCTTTGTTTCAGCCCATCCCTTTGTTTCCTGTTTTAGTTAATCTGTGATCTATAGAAACAATGCTTATCACTGGCTTGCTGTCAATAAATATGTGGGTAAAACTCTGTTTGAGGCTTTCAGCTGTGAAGGCTGTCAGCCCCCTGGTTTCCCACTCCACACTCTATATTTTTGTGTGTGTGTCTTTAATTCCTCTAGCGCCACTGGGTTAGGGTCTTCACAACCGGGCTGGTCTCAGCACCTGGCAAATGCCCTTGATCCTGCATTGGCACAAACTGAGCCACATTTCCTGGAACCACTGTATGTCCAGGGACAAACTTACAAACTGGCTTGGGCCTGGATTCCTGGGCAAATCTTTCCTGTAGCCTACTGGCTGAGAGACAGAAGGAGAAATGACTGAATAAAAACAAGATTTTATTAGGAAAAGAGAACTGAAGAAACTACCTACTACAAAACCCAATCTAGAGTAAGTTTCCTCTTTTTTTTTTTTTTCTCATAACATTACCTTCTTTTCCTTTATAGCCTTCATCACAATTTGAAATTGAAAATTTGTAGGTATGTTGCTAACATCTACACAGTACTTACCATATGGTACTGTTCTGAGTGCTTTATACAAATGAATTCACTCACTCCTCACAACAGCCTTATGAAATCTGCACATTTTGACATTTCCATATTATAAATGAGGACATACAAGTACAGAGAGGTGCCAGAACTTGCGCAGGGCTGTAAGTGGTGGAGCTTGGAGTCCCAGCAGCCAGATTCCAGAGTCCAGGGACTCTGCTATCAACTAATGCTGTTTTTCACTTAGTTTTGTCCCACTCCTCCACAAAATTTTAAGATACATGAAGCAGTGAATGCATTTGCTTTATACACCACTCTATATCAATATCCAACACAGTACTAGGCACACTGGAAGCATTCAGTTTACAATGTAACTGAACAAATGAAGGAATGGTTGAGGGAATGAGTGAGTGAATGAATGAATGAGGTAATGAACAAAGGAACAGCTAGAAAATCAATCCAGATCAAATGACTTTTCATGTTACATGACTAATTACAGAAGGGTGGAGAGCGGAGCTTCAATTTCCTGGTTCCAGTCTGGCTTCTCAAGTTGGAGGTCCCTGTGTAAAGCAAAAATAGAACTCTAAGCCCCTACAAACATGTGAATGGACCCCTCCTCTCAGCAAAGGGCATTCCAAAGTTAACCTGAAAACCAATTCACACCATGATGGGGGTGGGGGGCAGGCACACCTCATTTTACCTTCCTCCCTTTTGGAATTACTGATAGAACAGACTCTTTAAGTCTGACAAGAAACATTTACAATCTATTCCCTCTGAAGCCTACTACCTAGACTTTACCTGCATGATACAACCTCGGTCTCCACAACCCCTTATCATAACCCACACATTCCTTTCCATTGATTCTAAGTCTTTAGAAAATAACTCTTTCAACCAATTGCCAAGCAGAAAATCTTTTAATCTACGTGTGACCTGGAAGCCCCCACTTCTACATGTCCTGTTTTTCCAGACTGAACCAATGTACATCTCACCTGTATCAACTGATGTCTCATGTCTCCCTAAAACCAAGTTGTGGCCTCACCATCTTGGGCACATGTTCTCAGGATCATCTGAGAGCTGTGTCACAGGCCATTGGTCACTCCTATTCGGCTCAGAATAAACCTCTTCAAATACCTAGTAGACTTTGACTCTTTTCATCAACACCTATTCCACAGGGTCACACTTGCGTAGTCAATAATAAGTGGTTTTTTCTCCTTTGCAAAGCCACCAAATGGCAAATGAAAACAGCAGAAGTTAGTCACTTCTTTTAAGACTGATTATAGTGAACATGTTCAAAACAGAGAATGATGTGAGTTAAGGATGGGACTTTCCTGCATTTACTCTACCTGCATTAGAAAAATGAACATTTTGTTCATTGACAGCAAGAGTCTAAAGCAGAAAATATACACAAAACCCTATGCACTATCAGGTACTGAGGATATTTAACAATAATTTTTTTAAATCAACAATTTTCTAATAATCAGTTCAAAGTCTCCACTTGAATTATGAAGATCTAAATACATGCAAAGCATTTGTTGTAATTCTCTTTCACGGTAGTAGCATGGCTTTTAAAAATAAATCATCTGATGGCCGGGCACGGTGGATCACACCTGCAATCCCAGCACTTTGGGAGGCTGAGGCAGGCAGATCACGAGGTCAGCAGTTTGAGACCAGCCTGGGCAACATGATGAAACCCCATTTCTACTAAAAATACAAAAATTAGCTGAGTGTGGTGGTGCATGCCTGTAACCCAAGCAACTCGGGAGGCTGAGGCAGGAGAATCGCTTAAACCAGGGAGTCGGAGGTTGCAGTGAGTCGAAATCACGCCACTGCACTCCAGTCTGGTGACAGAGTGAGACTCTGTCTCAAAAAAAAAAAAAAAAAATTAAAAAATGTAAAAAAAAGTAAATGATCTGAAAAATGTAAGCAACTAAAAAACAATTACAGGACATATACATGTCAGTTCCCACTGCCAATATCTAGAATCAATTCTGCTTTCAGAAGAAAAATCAGAGCGAGCAAGATTTCCAGAGAAACTACCTAATTGGTACAATCACAGGCACAAAAAAAATCTATTAACCTGACTGGTTCCTAAGTAAACGGGGTAATATGTTATGACTCAAATCAATGCTAACAAGTAACTCTCATACTCAATATGTACATTACAGCTTGTCCCTTTACAGAAATGATGTGTTTATCCTCCACTCCAAGAGCAAAAGAAAACAGCCTTTGTAAATAGGCAAACATGTTGTGAAACTGTCTATTTTCATATTTGCCTTTGGCCTTAACAAGCAGCTGTGTTTGCTGTTTTGAACAATGCATCATCAGCAATATCTATGTTTTTGGGTCAAGATTATAATGGAAAGCGGGTTTCCAAAAATCATTTCAATTATTATAAAAACTAATGACAAAACAGAGAAACACATATATAAACCACATATTGCTTCATCAATGGTGTAAAAGGAAAAGCTGTTTAGAACTTATTACCGTATGAGACTCTCCTACACCATGTAAAGGACCAAACATTGAAGAAATGTAGAAATGAGTACTGCTCATACTAGACAGACTTATGAAGGAGGAGAAAAGGCCCTTTTGAGGAAGGAGGTGGAAGCAGGGAGCCTATATTTACAAAGGCATACGACTATGGCCTGTTAGGCTTTTCTAGAAGAATAAAGTTATCTTTCCTTGTGTAATTTTTTTCTTCAAAGTAGAACCCCAACCCACAAGAATACTGCAATCTTACTTGCCATCTTACCTATAGCTTGGTGCATGCCTCAGTGGCCATGAAAACTATAATCGACCTACCAAAACCTCTTATTCCAAGTATAAAATAAAATACATAAAAGAGCAGTGATTATTATTCTGTCACAAAAGCATGCTGTTTTCGCAAATAAAGAAATCCAGAATACAAACCCTGTATCTTATAATTGGTCAAGAGTTCACTGTGGACATTGGCCACAGTTTTTTTTCTTACTCTTCTCTGACCTCACCCAGATGGATCTCCTCTCCATTCATTCATTTCCCTTTTTGATTTCAAAAAGCATTTGAAACAACTCTTAGCCCTGCCCTGCCAATTTGTTAAGAAAGGCCTTAAAAAGCTATTAACCTGGTTGGTTTTTAAATAAACAGGGTAATGAACAAAGGAGCAACTAAGAAATCATGATCTGGATTTTTCATGTTACATGACTAATTATGGAAGAGTGGGGTCCAGAGCTTCAATTTCTTGGGTCTAGTCCAGCTTCTTGGGCCTAAGAAAATGGTCAGTTTCAGATTTGGGAGTAAAAACTTACCAAAGCCATTCTCAAGCACTGTGTTACTAAATAGGCTTCCAAATGAGATCATGTTACCACTGGGAAGCCTAAATAACTGAACTGAACTGAAACTAAAAATAAATCCAATTATTGCATGGATATATTTGCAAAATCATTAACGCTGATCATCTTCCAATCCCCAAAACCTCAACTCACATAGAACAAGGAGACGCACATTCTCCTGTTGGTAGCTTTAGCAAACTTCCTATGTTTTGATCAGGAGGGGAAAGAAAAGGCCCTTCTCAAATTAGACAACAAAATATTTTCAGAAATTATGTAAGTTACTTTATAATCTTTTTTAATATTATAAGCAGTATGATGGCTCTAAATTTGTAAGTAGCCATAACAAAAAATATCGTGCAAACAGAATACAATCACCACTTGTTAAATATGACGAAAACTAAAGGCAACCATATGAAAACAAACATATATCTTTGCCAGTAGACATTAATCTGCTCCTGTGGACTTAAATGCCTTGAGGGCAAGGATCAATTCTTACTCAACTAATTTCAATTCGTTGGAATGAACCCATACTACAGAACTAGGTTCTGGGCACACAACCATGTGCAGGTAAGATCTCGCTCAGTGTGAAGCTTACATTCCAGAGGTGGTGTCAGTGCTCCCCAGAAATGTAAAAAAGAAAATTAATTTTAAACGAGTGTCAAAAGAAAAACAAATGGCCGAGACAGAAGTGAAAAAGTGGGATACCCACCTAATGGAGGCCAACCTGAGGAAGTGACATCTGCAATTTAACAGAGAACTGAAGCCCAGGATAAAAAACTAAGCTCGCAAAGAATGGCAGTCACACATACAAAGGCTCTGGAGTGATTTAAGAGTTGAGCTTGTTTAAGGATGGGGGAGATGACTTGTATGTCTGAATGTAATGCATGCAGGAGAGCAGTCTTCAAGAAGACACCCGGAGACAAATGGGGCGGAGTCACACACGATCACATGATAAGGAATTTGCATATTATTCTGAATGCAAGGGAAACCTGATCTGGTTTGTATTTTACCTCTCCTACTGCTCCATGAAAGAAGAGATTGATGGGAGAGCAAGCTGAGAACAAGGAGAAGAGGTGAGAGGCAGTATGATAGTCCCAGCAAAAGATAAGGTAGTGAGATCTGGGTGGTGTCCAAAAATGAATTTTGGCCAGGTGCTATGGCCCACACCTGTCATCCCAGCACCTTAGGGGGCTGAGGCAAGAGGACTGCTTGAGCCCAGGAGTTTGAGACCAGCCTGGGAAACATAACCAGAACCTATCTCTACAAAAAAAACTTTTTAAAACATTAGCCAGGCATAGTGGCTGGAACCTGTAGTCTCAGCTACTTGTGAAGCTGAGGTGGAAGGATCACTTGAGCCCAGGAAGTCAAGGCTGCAGTGAGCTACGACTGCACCACTGTACTCTAGCCTGGGCCACAGAGCAAGAATCTGTCTCCTACCCCTCCAAAAAAAGTTTTGGAGGCAGAATCAATGTGACTTGCCTCAATGACTGAAATTGGTGAGTGAAAAAGTAGGATTCAAATATAATTCCCAGTTACGACAGCAAGTATATATTCAAGTGCAGATGTCAAGTAAGCATTTAAATACTGAAGAAAGTTTGGGCTCAGAGGAGAGGGCTGGGCTATGGTAATAAATCTGGAAGCCATCGATAAAAAATTTTTAAGTAGGTTTCAGAAAGGACATGGGGTTTGGAATCCCAGGTCTGCCACTTACTAGCTCCAGTCCTTAAGAGAAGTATTTGAGCTTTAGTTTTCTCATCTATAAAATGAGAGTTAAAATACCTATTTTTTTTACAAGATTGTCTAGAGCAGGGGTTATCAATTTCTTTTTCCATAAAGGACCAGATAATAAAGATTTTAGGCCTGGGGACCATACAGTCTCTGTCACAAATGCTCAGCACTGCCACTGTAGCATGAAAACATAAACAATATATGAACAAATGAGTTGGGCCATGTTCAAATAAACTGTATTTACAAAAAAAAAGGCTGTAGTTTTGCCAACCCACTGTCTACTGCCGTATTTGTCAAAATGTGGGCACCAGACTGGCAGCATCAACATCACCTGGGAACTGTTAGAGATGCAAATTTAAGACATCACCCTAGACTTACTGAATCAAAAACTCCAGGGGTCAGGGTTGGGGTCCAGCAATCATATTGTAACAAAACCTCCAAGGGAGGAGTCCTAAATTTGAGAATCTCTGGTCTAGAAAGTAAATAAATATAAAGTGATTAGGTGCATTTTTATCATCATTAATCTGGCTCCTAGAAGTTTAGGGTATAGCTCCTAAACATCAAGTCAAATGCTGGGTAATTTTGGTAGATCAAGCAAAAGGCAGACAAAAATCTCTGTTAAACTATATGATGGGTTGGCCAGGCACAGTGGCCTGTAATCCCAGCACTTTGGGAGGCCAAGGCAGGCGGATCACCTGAGGTCAGGAGTTTAAGACCAGCCTGGCCAACATGGTGAAACCCCGTTTCTACCAAAAAATACATAAACTAGCCAGGTGCAGTGGTGTGTGCCTGTAGTCCTAGCTACTCGGGAGGCTGGGGCACAAGAATCACTTCAACCTAAGAGGTGGAGGTTGAAGTAAGCCAGGATCCGCCACTGCACTCCAGCCCAGGCGACAGAGTGAGACCCTGTATCCAAAGAAAAAAAAAAAAAAAGCTATATGGTGGGCTTAGGTGAAAATACTGGAGAAATTAAAGGTTGAATTTTACACATTCTTTATTCCAAAGAAGTCCTCTATTTTCTCATGTTAAGATAGATTTAACTATGTCATGTTCACACTCTACTTATTAAAATGAACAATTTAATTTTTAAATATATATGTATCTCCAACCTAGCTTCCAGTAGAAGAAAGGTGATATGCCAATTAACTTCCAGATCCCTGATGGAGGATTAGCTATTAGGTGACAGTCTCTATGTTATAACTAATGTACTTTATTTCCATGAACAGAGAGTAAACAAATTTATCAAATGTTATTAACAGAATAATGTGACCAGTGGAAAGGTTTAAAATTAATGGAGCAAGGTAAAACATAAAGGGGTATCTATAAATAGAATACACCATCACCTGTTGTCATATTGTTTAATACTGCTATTAGAAACCAGACAAAGCCAGGCCGGGTGGCTCAAGCCTATAATCCCAGCACTTTAGGAGGCCGAGGCGGGAGAATCACTTGAGGCCAGGAGTTCCAGGCCAGCCTGGCCAACGTGGTGAAAGCCAGTGTTTACTACAAATAAAAAATTAGCCAGGTGTGGTGGAACACAACTGTAATCCCAGCTACTCGGGATGCTGAGGCAAGAGAATTGCTTGAACCTGGGAGGCGGAGGTTGCAGTGAGCCAAGATTGGGCCACTACACCACTCCAGCCTAGGTGACAGTGAGACTCTGTCTCAAAAAAAAAAAAGAAAGAAAGAAACTAGACAAAGATCTGCCTATTGAACCTGCCTACCTGCCTCAAATTAGATAAAAAGAATTGTGGATGGCCAGGCACTGTGGCTCACGCCTGTAATCCCAGCACTTTGGGAGGCCGAGGCGGGCGGATCACCTGAGGTCGGGAGTTCGAGACCAGCCTGATCAATGTGGTGAAACCTCATCTCTACTAAAAATACAAAAATTTGCCGGGCATGGTGGCGGGTGCCTGTAGTCCCAGCTACTCAGGAGGCTGAGGCAGGAGAATCACTTGAACCCAGTAGGTGGAGGCTGCAGTGAGCCAAGATTGTGCCACTGTACTCCAGCCTGGGCAACAGAGCAAGACTCTGTCTCAAAAAAAAAAAAAAAAAGAAAAAGAAATATGGATGGGCCATGCGCGGTGGCTCACGCCTGTAATCCCAGCACTTCGGGAGGCTGAGGTGGTCGGATCATGACGTCAAGAGAGAACAGCCTGGCCAACATGGTGAAACTCCGTATCTACTAAAAATACAAAAATTAGCTGGGTGTGGTGGCAGGCGCCTGTAGTCCCAGCTACTCAGGAGGCTGAGGCAGGAGAATTGCTTGAACCCAGGAGGCAGAGGTTGCAGTGAGCCGAGACCACGCCACTGCATTCCAGCCTGGGTGACAAAGCAAGACTCCGTCTCAGAGAAAAAAGATAAAAATAAAAAAAAGAATTGTGGATGGATTTAAAAGGGTCATGCCCACCACCACCACTATGTTCATGCCAACAGGCTTTTACAAAATTCCATACGACGGCCAAAATAAAATCTGTACAAAATAAAATCTGTCTGCAAATAAAATCTGTTAACAGCCTTACAAGGAGCTAATAGGAAGGGGCGAGGACCATAACTAGATACTCTCTCAGGAAAAAGAAGTCCAGCTTCCACGACTAGAAAGAAATCCAATCAGGCAAGTAGTGCACAATCTGTAAAGAGTCAGGCAACAAGCATTGGATGGTCTTCAAAGGGAGCGGCAGAATCAGGGAGTTCCAACACAGAATAATGAAGGATGCAAACTGGTCTCCTTAAGAACTTGCTACTGGAAATCTGGGAGCAATAATTACCTAGAGAACCAAGGAGAAAGGCCATCAGTTTAATTCAGGTAAACTCAGGAAAAGCTCTCAGACTGCCCAGCCAATGGGAATTAAACGGCTGAAACCAAGGCAAGAGATGAGTTGAAAAAACTGGGAGCCATGAAAGAACCAAAAACAATTTACTCATTGATATTTATTTATTTATTTATTTAGAGACAGAGTGAGCTGTCGCCCAGGCTGGAGCGCAGTGGCACATTCACGGCTCACTGCAACCTCCACTTCCCAGGTTCAAGCAATTCTTATGCCTCAGCCTCCTCCTGAGTAGCTGGGATTACAGGTATGCACCACCACACCTGGCTAATTTTTGCTATTTTTAGAAGAGATGGGGTTTCACTGTGTTGGCCAGGCTGGTCTCAAACTCCTGGTCTAAAATGATTCGCCCGCTTCAGCCTCCCAATTTTTACTGATTTTTAAAAGGTCCCAGACATAAACGTATTTGTCCAAGTTACGTAATCCATTATTAAAAATATATATGAAGATACAATTGTAAGATACAAAAGATACAATTGTGAGATATAAAAGATTTCTAGATTTGTTCGACCAGAAGCACTGTGTTTGACTTAGAATCTGAGACTGATAATAAACTATTCACAAATTATATAATATTGATAGCACAAAGTTTCCATGGTCCTAACTTAGAAAATTTTAAAAATGTGTGTGAAAATTCACAAAAGTTAAAAGTGAAGACTATTCAACTGGTTAAGGGTGTCCACAAAATAAAAACGCTAAAGCAGCAGCGAATGTAGGCTCCTATTTTTAGCCAGAAAGATTCCATTACTTAGAGATCCTCTTTCCAACCCCAACATCTTGCAAGAAGTGAAACTTGGAAGAGATCAGTAAAACCGTAATAACAACCCTGATTTCCTTCTGGTGAGACTGCACAAACCTATGGCAAGATTATCTGAAATGAAACCAACCAAAGTTTTAATCCTATATTTTGTCCCTTTCGGTCATATAATCATAGATATCAAAGACATATTAAATGATATTCATATACTTTATAATTCAATAAAATATATTCAAATTCATGGTTTACCTGTTTTTAAATACAGATCCTAATGATCTTTTATTCTAACCTAAAATTATAATGGTGATAAATACTATAGACTCATAGTTTATTCCCCTGCCATACTTAAAGACACTAAACCAAAGATACACCAGAGTTCAGCTTTACCAGCCCAACAAATCACACAAACTTTTTTTATTTCCCCTTAAAACAGAAAGTACATACTGGCATAACTATACCCAAGTGTGCATTCAGCCCTAATTATTATTTTACAAACTTAATAAGCATATTTACCTGTGGAGATTTTTAATATGAGTAGGAAAAAGTGATAGGATAAAAGTTGATAAGACTGACAACTAAAAACTAATTTTCAATAACTGCACTCTAGTGTAGCAGGTAAGAAAACTGGCCAGGCGCTATGGCTCACGCCTGTAATCCCAGCACTTTGGGAGGCCGAGGCGGGCGGACCACGAGGTCAGGAGATTGAGACCATCCTGGCTAACACAGTGAAACCCCGTCTCTACTAAAAATACAAAAATTAGCCGGGCGTAGTGGCGCATGCCTGTAGTCCCAGCTACTCGGGAGGCTGAGGCAGGAGAATGGCGTGAACCTGCGAGGCGGAGCTTGCAGTGAGCCGAGATTGCGCCATTGCACTCCAGCCTGGGCGACAGAGCCAGACTCCGTCTCAAAAAAAAAAAAAAAAAGAAAAGAAAACAAGCTTTAGAATCTGCCTGGATAGAAATCTGCTTCTACCAGTACAGGTCTTGTGACCTTGGAGAAATAATTTAACCTTTTTTTTTTTAACCTCACTTTGTCGCCCAAGCTAAAGTGCACTGGTACGATCTAGGCTCACTGCAACCTCCATCTCCCGGGTTCAGGCGATTCTCCTGCCTCAGCCTCCCAAGTAGCTGGGATTACAGGCGTATGCCACCATACCTGGCTAATTTTTGTTTTTCTAGTAGAGATGGGGTTTCACCATGTTGGCCAGGCTGGTCTCGAACTCCTGACCTCAGGTGATCCGCCTGCCTCAGCCTCCCAAAGTGCTGGGATTACAGGCATAAGCCACCATGCCCCGCCCATAATTTAACCTTTCTATATCTCAGTTTTCTCATCTATAAAATGAAGGAAATACTGGTATGTACTTCACCCAGTTACTGTGAAGCTAAAGGGTGATCACCTAAGAGAAGCAGTGAGAGTAGTGCTATCACCCAGGAAGAGCTCAATAAACGTTCTCTTTTAAGGAAATGCATTAAGGAGCTACTCAGACAAACTTGACAGTGCAATGTCAACATACCATATTACATACCATATTTCAACCTTAAAGTAACAAGCCAATGACATCCTTAGAGTTGGCACATCCCAGCGAGGTATTCAATTTGTATACATATTTTATGCAGACCATATGTCAAGCAAAATCCTTTACTTGGTCAAATAAGTCTGAATATACTATTACATTAAATCATAATTGATCTGTTCTTCACTTTCCAAGGGGCTACATCCAAGTAACTGCATGTTGGCTTGGTTCAGACATGCCAACGTAGTCTAAAGGACAGGGGACTCTGAAACTACCAGCCAGATATTTTTAAACAAACAGAAGCCTTGAGGTTTTTTTAAGTAAATAAAATTGTTTGCAGCAATTATTTAGGCTGGCCATTACCTTATTCACTAAATTGCCCAACTCTACTTCTTTTTGCATGATTTTCTTAATAGCCAGTATACTAAGCATGCTGCTATTTTTCTGACTTGATTCTTTTATTTATGAGGTAAATAATACACCAGATAATCTAGAAAATTCATGGAAATCATCAGTTTCCTCACCAAGCAATTACTCATTCCAAAATGAGAAAAGGGCATGTGAACAGACTCTGCCTTACTGAATGGTGTTATTTCTCAGGCTGTAAATCAACCTTTAATTTTTTCAAAAACTATCGTAATCTGAAATTAGGATATACGGGTTGAGTATCCCCTATCCAAAATACTTGGGAACAGAAGTGTTTCAGATTTTGAATTTTTTTTTCAGATTTTGGAATATTTTCATATACATAATGAGATATCTTAAGGATGAGACCCAAGTCTAAGTATAAAATTCATTTATGTTTCTGGCTGGGTGCAGTGGCTCATACCTGTAATCCCAGCACTTTGGGAGGGCCAGGCGGGCAGATCACTTGAGGTCAGGAGTTTGAGATGAGCCTGGCCAACATGGTGAAACCCCGACTCTACTAAAAATACAAAAATTAGCTGGGCGTGGTGGTGCACTCCTGTAATCCCAGCTACTTGGGCGGCTGAGGCAGGAGAATCACTTGAACCTGAGAGGCGGAGGTTGCAGTGAGCCAAGATCGCACCACTGCACTCCAGCCTGGGCGACAGTGCGAGACTCCACCTCAAAAAAATAAACAACAACAACAAAAAAACTTCATTTGTGTTTCTACACACCTTATACACATAGCCTCAAGGTAATTTTATACAATATGTTTAATAATTTTGTGTGTTTTGACTCTGATCACATGAAATCAGGTGAAGAATTTTCCACCCGTAGTGTCACGTTGATGCTCAAAACGTTTCTGACGTTAAAACACTTTGGACTTCAGATTTTTAGGTTATCTGTATTCCCCGCAAAATGAACTGTTTATTCCACCTGCAGATCTTAAAACTTTTGGCTGAAAGGCAAAGTTTTCATTCAACATTTGCATGGTCTTATGATGTCTGGCAGAATAATGTCTGTATCAGGAAAAGGACAGGCAAATCATTAAGCTAGAAGATGAAGAGCTTCTTAAAAATATTCGAGTCAAATATTATTTCTCCTCACATTCAACTTGAACTTTCAAGTCTGAGAAAGACTACAAAAATATCCAGGGGAACAGAAATGGTCATACAGCCAACCAAATGAACCAAATAACTTAGCACAGGGTTTCTAAAACTGTGGTCACCTGGCCAGTAGTTTGAGCATCACCAGAGAACTTGTTAAATCAGAAATTGAGGGTAGGGTCCAGTGGTCTCTTTTAAGAAGCCCCCTAGGTAATTCTGACACACACACTGAAGTTTGAGAATCTCTGGTTTCTGATAATCAAGCCCTGACACTGAACACCTTCAATTTTCAGCTTAGGGTTCCTATCATAACGTGCTCCCTTGTGGCTGGGAGTCTCTGGGCTATGTTTGTACCTTTCCCCCAGATACTGCAGTCAAGATTCTACCACAGAGCCAAGGCAAATTAACCTCCACTTCAGACTGCAGGGAGAGAGAATAAAAAATGATTACAAAAAAAGAGACAGATCTATCTGTCCACAGAATAAACTTCTTAGAAAGCACAGAGAGGTGAAATCTTCCAGCTTTCAATTTCTCTGGGATACTCACTAGTATATTCCCAAAGCCACTAACCATCAACTTTGAAAAAGAACTGAAAAATGACCTTCTAAAAGTATATTGACAAAAAAACTGGTTACCTGATTAAAGCTCAGATAGTAATAACCATTTTTAAGAGAACTGAGAGTTGGGAAAAAAACTGGCATTAAATTCCTTTTTTTAATCTTAAGAACACAATTTGTAAAGTCTCTTTAAAATCATTCTTGCAAGCTTCAGTAAACCTACACAAAAACAACCAATGCACATTATAACAATCATGTTTTTATCTTTTAAATGATTGTTAATCCTATAATTATAAAATATAACGATGCCTCAAAACTCACAGGCAAATGTTAACTAAAAATTAACATAAATGGCCAGGCGCAGTGGCTCATGCCTGTAATCCCAGCACTTTGGGAGGCCGAGCTGGGTGGATCACGAGGTCAGGAGTTCGAGACCATCCTGGCTAACACGATGAAACCCCGTCTCTACTAAAAATACAAAAAAGTAGCAGGGCGTGGTGGCGGGCGCTTGTAGTCCCAGCTACTCAGGAGGCTGAGGCAGGAGAATGGCGTGAACCCGGCAGGCGGAGCTTGCAGTGAGCCGAGATGGCACCACTGCACTCCAGCCTGGGCGACAGAGCCAGACTCTGTCTCAAAAAATAAATAAATAAATAAAATAACAAAGTCTCATATTTTCAATGACAACTCCTGCTTTATTTTTTATTGTGGTAATAGATGTATAACATAAAATAACTTTTTAACGGAAAAATTTGGATAATGCCATAGAGACTCTTTTTGAAAGTGGATAAATATTTACAGAGTATTAGTGACCTATCCTAGACCTTTGGGAGAGAATCAGATATTCTTGTTTCCCCAGTGAGTTTAAGTCTGTAATTCACTTCATGCCAATGAGATTAAGCCCTTTTCCCAGTTCAAATATTCAAGTTTAGCTGAAATGTGCTAAGCCTGACATTCCTCCTGTATAAGACTACACAGGCTTGACTAGACACAGATCTGCACTGGCATATATTTCACCCCCATCTCCATTTCTCTTTGCACCTTGGAGAAACAGTGGTGCATCGAGCTATTCTGGTTGAATGCTTCTCCTAACACACATCCTTAAATTGACTCTGACCCAACAGGGAGGTATGGAGCCAAGAGGGAACACATCACTGTGGCAACTCCCCACAATAGACCCCCAAGCGATCAGTACAGCACTCCCAGCTCTGAGGTCAAATGTAGATCCAACTCCAATATGTGAGTAAATATTCTTGAAAACATTATCATTTTATATTAGCAACCACAATCCTCCAACTCAGTGGCTCTGCATGAACACAAACTTTGCCATGGTGACCATATATCCCGGTTTGTCCTGAACAGTCCAGGTTTATTACTCACAGTGCTTGTATAATTATTAGTGGTGCCCCTTTTGACAATAAAATTGTCCCATATCAAACAATAAAGTATATGGTCATCCAACAGATAGGGCCATTGCATTAAAGGAACAGGCATGACAGACAAACCACAGTCAAGTATGTTAGGGGATGTTTGCAGGTCTACTGCTCTAGGCTACCTTTGTAGACTTTGTAGACTTTGTCAAGGACTGAGGGAAACACTTAGGAGACTCTCTTAACAATGATCTTAAGTCCAAATAAATAATTCTCCACTTCAAATGTAGAACTCAGAACAAAGCAAACAGCAGGTATTCCTTCTGATTTCAAGGGTCCCTAGAACTATCCACAGCCAACTCTGCATGAAGCATACTGCTGGATGATAATATGTTGAACTGACCCCTTTAACATGTCCAGCTGCAGAATCAACACTTCTGGGAATTTTTCTGGTAAATTCTTCAAAAAGGATGGTCCCAACTTCCCCTACTATGAGAGCCATATCAATGAACCTGGATGCTCTAAAGGAAATACAGCAAACAGCACATAGTGTCAATGACTGCACTTGTCCACTCAACAAATATTTATGCCAAAGATCAAAAGTGGCCGCTCATGGATCTCTAAAGCCATCTCTCAGATGTGTATTGTTTGGCCCAGATAGGATTCTTAAATGTTTACAATATTTGCCAATACTTTAAAATGCGGGATCATATATAAAAATTCAGATTTCCACTCTCTCTTGGGAAATCAGCAGCTCTAGCAAAGCTAGACTTGCATCCTATTCATGCAATTTCCAAGTGGAGCTAAGTAGCAACCTGAGAAAGGACACCCACTATCCAGTCCTCCATGGTCTTCACTCAACCCTCTTCATCATTTGAGTTTGTAACCACCGATTAATGGCTGGAGATGCTCTCTGGAGACACTACATATAGCCCTTCAAATTAATAATCCTCTGCCAGGGAATCTCTTGGTTAAGAGCAAATAGTAATTCATATCTTTAGATCAAACACTCATCTGGGAAAAGGCAATAAATAGGAAAGTTAGAGGTTTTCTTGAACTTTTATGAGAAAGTCATATGACTTCCACTGCTCCCACTGGACTAAAAGGGAGAAGTGAGCCTAAACATATTAATATTTATATAGTTCAGCCTCTAATGCTTAAACATATAATGGAGGAAAATAAAGGAATGTTTATAATTGACTTCCTACCAATGAGACCAAGAGGAGCTCAACAGCAGCTATTGAGAACTCAAGGTGCCAGGACCATCAATGAGATTAGCAACAATGTGTCATGCATCAGATGTTGCTGGGGGGAAATAACTTTAACATAAACCCCCAAGAGTCATGAAAAGTTCCTTAAAGTCCTGGAAAAATGCAACTGGCTCCTCTTTACCACCAGAACCAGAAAAATGTAATACAATAAAATGTAATAGCTTTCAGAAACTTTCCAATTTTAACATATGTGAAAGCTAAAAATAAGTTTTGAAGAAATGTTCACAAAATGAAATTCATTAAACCGTGGTTAGGATCTTGAAATAATGTTAGTACGATATTTTGCCATAAACATAACAGTTACGCCATAAACATAACTTCACATTAGGAGTTCTGATTGTTGGGCGCCTGTAATGCCAGCTACTGGGGAGGCTGAGGCACGAGAATCACTTGAACCCGGGAGGTAGAGGTTGCAGTGAGCCGAGATCGCACCACTGCGCTCCAGCCTGGGCGACAGAGCGAGACTCCGTCTCAAAAAAAAAAAAAAAAAAAAAAAAAAAAAAAAAAATTAACTTTTTTTCAAAGTAACTGATGAAATCTAAGAGAACGAACTATTATTTTCTTCAATTCAACTACAAGCCTTTTGTGAAAACTGTTGAACTAAGTCTTTCAATTACAGACAGAAGAATTGTGAAATAAAAAAATTAAAGCCATATTTATAGGATGTTTTTCTCATCTGACTACGATTAATTTCCCAGCTACCAAAAGAACGCCACATGGTGCAACCTGAGACTTTATTTATATTTAGACAACACCATTTTTCCAAAGAACCTAAAGGACTGTGCAAACAGTAAATAACCATTTTTAAAACAGCATTTTGGAAGCTTTTGATATGGGGGAAAAAAAACTCATTACAAATTAAAGGGGAAAACCCCTGTTTTCAAAGACACAATCACTGCATAGTCAAGTTCTCCTCTCCCTATTCCATAAGGACCATATCTGTTTTTAAGGAAGTAAAAGTTTACTGTTTGGTAATTCGATTTAGAAGACTCTGAAAAAAATATATTAAAAACAAAAGTGGAAAAAAACATTTAAAAAATGGTATTAGAAACCTGTTCTACTACACTGCCTCCAATTAAGTGTGTTTAAAAACTGCAAAAAAAAAAGGGCTTCTTTCCATTCAATATCCAAATGTAGAATCCTTCTTTGCAGACCATCTGACGATGTCTAGTAACTTTTCCCTAAGCCCCGCTCGGAAATCGCCTCCCAGACCGGAGACCTGCAGGTGCTGCTTCGAAGATGACGCGACCAGCCAAACCGGTTAAGGATTTGACCGCGATTGCGAACTAGTGAGGACCTCTAGGAACCCAACCTTCTGCGTTCATACACGCGCTCGCGCGCACACGCACGCACACAGACACACACACACACACACACACACACGGCAAACAAGCCATCTCCGGTCACACTCCAGACACCGCCGTCCTCCCGGGACGCGCGCTCCTCCACGCGTGCTCCTTGGACGCGCCAGCTCCCCCTCCATCCCGGGACCGCTGTCCTTTTCCCTCCGGGTCCCTGCTGTAGCCGGCCGGCCGCTCCCGCCGCTCGCCCAGCCCCCGAACGCCTTCTCTCCCACTCCCAAGGTCCAGGGAAGGGGACTAGCCGGCGCTTGAGCGCGCCACGTGGAGAGCGCGCGCCTGTAGCCAAACCACAGTCGGTCCTTAAAGTGGGGTCCCTGCCCCTCCCGCCCTGCTACCCGATCCCCCAGGGCCGACCCCGCCCCCCGCGCCTCCGAGCCCGGGTCTTGCCTGGTTGGGGTCTGTGGCGCGGAAAACGTGGCAGGCCATCTGCGACTCGGGGTCGTCGGGCTGCGCCTTGATCAGGTAGGCAAAGTAGGTGAGGTCGTGGCTGTTGTGGATGAAGCGCGAGATGTGCTGCGCCTTGTGCTCGAAGATGAACACGGCCGGGTTGGGCTGCGTGGCCGACGGACTAGTGCCCCCCGAGGCCCCAGCGCCCGGCGCGGGGACGCAACGCAGGAAGGGCGCGCTGAGCACCAGGATCACCTCACGGGCCGCCGGCGCCCCGCAGCCGCCCGCCTCGGGCTTCTGGCTGCGCCTGCGGATCTCGGCCATGAGCCAGGGCAGCATGGGCAGCGTGGTCCTGCGGTCCAGGCACGACCCCCCAACGTACCACAGCCGGAACCGCTTATCGCTTGGCTTCCCGGGGCCGGGCTGAGCTGAGACGCCCGGCTCGGGCTCCAGGGGGTGCGGGAACGGCTCATCCTGAATGCAGCTGGGCGGCTCCATAACTCTCGCCTCACCAGGGCACCGCGGAGGTCGGCCGGGCGCACCGCGCCCCCCACTCCCGCGCAGAAGGCGCCGCCGAAACTGTGCCAACTGCCGCACTGGGCTCCCGCGCCTGCCTGGGAGTGGCGCGACCCCGAACTCCGCGCTTCAGCAGCCCTGCCCCATGCAGCACTTCCACGGGCGCGGCTCGGAGGCTCCGGCGGCGGGCACCGAGGCAAGCGCCTGGCAGGCGAGGGCAGGTTAAATGGGCATCCTCCTCCTCGGGCTGGCGCCTCGGGCAGGACCTCCCCTTCCTCCGTCGCGGATTTGCAGGGTCAGAGGACCACGCCGAGGGTCCCTGCGGCCGCCGGCTCCAGCGCCGCAGCCCCGCTGCGGCCGCCGCGCTCGCCTCGGGCAGGCACTGGGTGGCTGGGCGGGGAATGGGGCTGTGGGCGGGAGGGGTGACTTGGGGCGGAGCTGACTCCTACCAGGGTGACCGGCTGTCACCTGGAAGGTCGGGGCTGCCGGGCTGCGGCGCGGTCAGTCCTCAGGAAAGGCCTCCGACAACTACTCCAATGGAAAATAACAAAAACAAAACGTGGCCTCGCGGGGGCCGCTCCTCCTCCCGCCGCAGCTGCAGCCCAGCTCGCTGCTCCTCCTCCTGCCGTTCCCGTCCCTCCCTCGCTCCTTCCTTCCTTCCTTCCAGACTGCTTCTTTAATCGGGCTGCTACTCCGCCTCCCGTCCGGCGGGCGGAGAGCGTCGCCTGCAAAAGCTTATCTGTGAAGCCGCCTCTCCGCCTCTTCCTTCGACCCCCGCCCTTGGGGCTGCAGCTCAGAGCCTGGCGCGGGCACTGCCCGGACCCACTTGGCCTCTCTTGAGTCGCTGCGATCTCCGTCTCCTCCCGGGCGTCTCTGCTGCCCCCTAGAGAGGGGGCCACTCGCAGTAGAGAACTGGGATTTTTTTTTTTTTAACAGTATTTGCTTGGTTTCAGTTCCTTCTAAAGCCTACACATTAATTTCTGAATTATCTTTCCTAATAATCTCAAAAAACCCTCGTGTTTTCAATCACAATATTATAAATTCCAGTTCCAAATTTCACTTTAAAACATATCGACAACTTGAATCTTCCTAGTTATTAAAGCAGCCAACTTCTTAAAATACGGAAAAGTTATATTTTATTTATTTTATATCCCCAGTTGAGAGCTAATGTAGAGATTTCTTGTTCTTTTATATATATGTGGTAATACATATTTCCAAAGAACTAAAAAAAAGTTTGGAATAATTTGATCATTGTAATTTTAAAACAGGTAGACAAGTATTCTCTCTTTTTACGCATACTGAATGATAATCAAGAATTGGGTAAGAAGTAAAGACAAAATAAATAGGAAAGACACAGAAGTTCCTGACTTTCTCCTAAGTGCCTACAAGAAGAATGAAAACTCGGGTTTCTTGGTTTTTAGTTTAATGAGTTCTCACTTTTTATAAAGCCCTGGGACCACTTTTTCCCTTCTATTTATTTAAGATCAATATAACCAACGGCCATTGTTCTTATGCTGAATTTCTGATTGCACCCTGATGGCTCTCTTATTAATAGGTATCTAAGTTCCAAGATGGAGACATTACTAATTGATTAGGTTAAGTCATTTGGTTGAACCACTTAAAAAACCTTTGTTCAAAAAGACCCATGTCTTCAAAGAAGCAATGAAAAGTTCTTGGAAGGTAGACTGAGACCGTCTAGAACCTTCCCAGAAACTCTTACACAGATCCTATTTCCTTAGGCTATATATCTGAGACATACAAGAAAGGAAAAAAGATACAGAGAAAGCATGGAAGTCTTGTAGACTCTACGAAATCAACCAGCTTGGGAGCTAGGATTGAATTAATAGCTCCAGCAGGCCAGTTCCTACTGGCATAATAAAGTGAAGTAACAAAGTACACCCTTTCACTGATTGACAGAAAAACAGAATTGTCTTTTATTACATGACATGCTAAGTATGATTGCTTTCTGCTTGGGAATGCCCCTCATTCTTTCTATTGTTATGTTTTTGTTTTTGTTTTTGCTTTCTGAGACGGAGTCTTGTTCTGTCGCCCAGGCTGGAGTGCAGTGGGGCGATCTCGGTTCACTGAAACCTCCACCTCCCTGGTTCAAGCAATTCCCCTGCCTCAGCCTCCCGAGTAGCTGAGATTACAGGTGCACACCACCACGCTCGGCAATTTTTTTTGTATTTTTAGTAGAGACGGGGTGACCTCAGGCAGTCCGCCCAGCTCAGCCTCCCAAAATGCTGGGATTACAGGCATGAGCCACTTGCACTCGGCCCTGTTAGGTTTATCTTACTGAATGCTACTGAGCGTTTTTACTGTCTGATCCTCCCTGCATCCTCACACACAGGCAGATAGTCCTTTCCTGCCCTCCTTGAAGTTAGCCACAGTCATATGACTTGTTTTGACAGTGAAATGTGAACAGAAGTGACTTGGGTAGAAGCATTTAATTGCCAGTAGTCGAGGCTCCTGCCCACTCTTCTCTCCAGTGGCCATCATGGAGACATGTCCAGGTAGAGGCGCCTTGTAACCAAAGCAGCCCCAAAGGCTGAGCCAACACATGTCAGACAGCTGTCCTGGAGAATCTCCCAGGCCTGAAGCAGACTCCTGAGGAGTAAGAAATAAACTTTTGTTCCACTAAGCCACTGAGATTATGGATTGTTTTCTTCTCTCTTATCCTGCAAATAAAATGGTTATACTCTAGCATTAATATGTTTTATACAAATTGTTTTATAATCATTCATACATTTATTTTACTTAGTACACACATGAACTAGATGGTAAGCTATTAGTTTCTTACCACCATTGTATCACTTGCAGAGCTTTACAAAATTACATGCGCATGAAAAGTTCTCAATTATATATTTGATCACTTAAATTTAGAAAACAGTAAGAGGGCCAGGCTTGGTGGCTCCACATCTGTAATCACAGCACTTTGGGAGGCCAAGGCAGGCAGATCACTTGAAGTCAGTAGTTAGAGACCAGCCTGGCCAACATGGTGAAATCCCATCTCTACTAAAAATACAAAATATTAGCCAGGCGTGGTGGCAGGTGCCTGTAGTTCCAGCTACTCAGGAGGTCCAGGCAGGAGAATCGCTTAAACCCAGGAGGCAGAGGTTACAGTGAGCCAAGATAGCGCCACTGTTCTCCAGCCTGGGAAACAGAGCCAGATTCCATCGAGAAAGAGAGAGAGAGAGAGAGAGACTTCCTAAAGTGCAAAGCTCTACTCTTTCTGCCTATTTTATTTTTGCTCCCCATTCCCCTACTCTCACTTCCACACAGTCTCTCTGTTCCCATAGCACATGTTCATGTCTTTGTGGGGCTTCGCCAGCTTCTTCCTCTCCCCAGCTGCCTTTTCTTCCCACTGCCCCACAACTTGCATTTCCTCATCCTTCACTATTTCGAGACCCATTCTTCAAGACCCAACTAAAGAGTCATCTCTTCTGTGAAGATCTTTCTTACTTTGCCAGCCAGAGCTAATGGCCTTCTCTCCTTTGCCCCCTTTTCTATGCATTTCACTATTATAACTCTTATCATTCTTTATAATTTTGGGGTGATTTGTCTGCATTCCCACCGCAAGAGCATCTTGAGAGAAGGGATTATTTTCCCCCCACATGTGAGTCAGTGGTTCCTCTGAAGGGATTGTTTGTCTCATACTTTCCTCCAGCAAAAAGCACAGTAGCTGACACTAGGTAGGTGATAAATACTGAATGAATGAATGGAGTTGAATAAATAGCAGATTAGAATTTAAGAAACTAAAGAGGGATGTTTTGATATCATAGAGGTGATATGCCAAATGATTTAATTAGCTAATTTCAGGTTAACCTACTAAATATATCCATCAACTAATTATAAAGTACTAAAAAATAATAGAACACCTCCCAAAAATTGTAGTGGAGTTCTAGCTGGGGATGACACACAGAACCCAAGCATTTGTGATTAACAGAATGTCAAGATATTCACAGGGTTTTTCCTCATTGTTCCCTGTGACCTTCCTTCAGCCCAGGCAGCCAGGGCATTCCATCTTCCCACTTCGGGGAAAGGATGACACAGCAGAACACAGAGAACAAAAGAGTTCATTCTTAGCTTCCAGGCGAAAAAAACTCAAGGACCTGGCAAGGCAGGCAAAAGATTTAGAATATATTATATGCTCCGAGAGTCGGTTTCTCTGGCTCTAGACACTAAAGAAAATTTCCCCAAACTCGGGAGATAGAGGAGAAGAATGGCAATAAGAGGGTTTAGGTCTTGTGGATCTCCAGGGAGGGGACCTAGGCTCTGTCTCTTCTGGGTAAGTCAGTGGAGGGGGGGCATAGTTCTCCAGAGCAGAAGCTGTGCTGCCCTTTCCCAAGGGTAGCCCAGGAAACCTGCAAGACCTCAGTGTTTCTCCCACGCCCATCATGGAGAGGGAGCAGCAGAAGGGGAGGGGGCATCTAGGCAGCAGACCTTAAACAGCCTCTGGAAATGCCCTGCATGGCAAAGGGAGCACTGGATGTATCCTCATGCAGCCAAGGAGGAGCGCAGAGACAAACCGGAGTCAGTGAACTGAAAAGCCCTTGCAGTCAGGACAAGGAGGACAAGGCAGTGACTATGTTCGCTGATGCACTGGCTACACCTACTAGGACATACAGCAAAGGCTCAGATTGATAGCCCTACAGGAGGTCTAGAAATCATCTCATCCAGCCTGCTAGCCTAAAGCTGGAAGACAGAAACCTCCAAAAGGAAATTCTACCCGCCCCCCGCCCAAAAAAGGTGGTGTTGGGCAGAGACAAAAGATGGCATAGGATACAGAGTATAATTAAATTCCTAGCTACTGTGAATGATTGGTTTGATTCAGAAGGGCTTCACATCCACCCACAGACCAAATACAGGAAAATACTAGATACATTTTTTTAAAAAAACTTAAGCAACTATGAAAACTAGAAGGAAACATTTCTAGATGCCAGGCCACAAAGGTCAGTGGCAGCAGAAGCCAACAGCTTCTGAGGCTATCAGATCTAGAAATACGGGTAGGTAGCTGGGACCATACTTTCAGTCATGCAAGATTATAGATGAGTCTAATAGAAGTTAGGACCTGGAACTGAGCTCCCTGATTAGAAACAAAAGCTGCTGACTGGCAAGCTGTCTCATCTATAAAACAAAGAGTGGAAAACTTTCATCAGCCATTATGGGAAAGCAGTGAAGAGTCTGGCAGAGCCCAGATTAACTTTATGCGCATCATGGGAGAAACTGAAGTTAAGAAAATAATAAAAACAGCCTTGAACTAGTGAAAATGGAAAATCTCCCTGGGGATCACGAGCCAGTCTCCACAGGATCCAGTCCTTCTTCATATCTAAATTATGTGTTCCTCTCCGTTGGCCCCATTTTTAGTTAATAAAGTAGGCTGGACTAGAAAGGTCTATCTCAGTTCAAATATTGGCAAGGATGTTAACTGGGAATTTATTGACATTGTTTTCCCTTTGACAACTAAGCCAGCAAAGAAACCCTGCAAGGTCAGTATTACACACATCAGTGTCTCTCAAATTGGATGTTCTTAGTAGCCTGTCTATGGTGAGAATCAGACAGGTCAGAGATTCTCGGAATCTTAAGGGACCACTCTATTACCATTAGAAGAAATTCTTACTGCTCCACAATTAGAGACTAGCACATTCTAATTTTTATGTGTGTGTTAATAGGTATCCATCAGGATTGGCCATAAACCTACCACAACCAGGCTCTTTCCTCTCTCCTTGAGGTTGCAAAAGCTTATACAAGCTCCAAATTAATGTTCTTACAGCTCCACTCACAGCAGAAAAGTGAACACTTCCATCCTGGTTGCCCAGGAAAAAGTTTCAATTTAGTTTTGAGTGGGTTTGGTTGGCTCAGCTTAATTAAATGTCCTTTCCTGGAGAAATCATGGTACCAAGAATATTCAGTACTCTGGTTGGCCAAGCCTGGGTCTTATGGCCACCTATGGAGATGGCTTCAGGGTAAGTTCTAACTATGTTCAATAAAAAGAAAATTCCTTATGTTATTTTATATTATTCAGTGGAGCAAAACATGGTGATTCTGTAGAAGTAGAGAGTAGAGGCCAGGCATGGTGGCTCACGCCTGCTACCCTAGCACTTTGGGAGGCCAAAGCGGGCAGATCACTTGAGGTCAGGAGTTCGAGACCAGCCTGGCCAACGTGGCAAAACCCCGTCTCTACTAAAAAAGCAAAAATTAGCCTGGCATGGTGGCATGCACCTGTAATCCCTGCTACTTAGGAGGCTGAAGCAGGAGAATTGCTTGAGCCTGGGAGGTGGAGGTTGCAGTGAGCTGAGATCACACCACTGTACTCCAGCCTGGGCAACATAGCAAGACTCCATCTCAAAAAAAAAAAATGTAGAGAGTAGAAAGGTGGTTACCGGGGGCTGGAGAAGCAGGGATTGGGGGTGATATTGGTCAAAAGTAACAAAGTTTTAGTTAGATAGGAGAAATAAATTCAAGAAATCTATTGTACAATATATTGATTATAGTTATAACAATATATTGTATTCTTGAAAAATGCTAAGAGTAGATTTTAAGTGTTCTCACCACAAAATAGTAACTATATGAGGTAATGTGTATATGAATTAGCTCAATTTAGCCATTCCACAATGTATATATATTTCAAAACGCCATGTTCAACATGATAAATATATTACAGTTTTATCTGTCATTTTTTTAAAAAAAGAAGAAAGACTGCTTGTGCTTGCTACATAAAAGAAGAAGAAAAGAAAGGAAATAATAAAGAGAACTCCAAAAATCAGGAAAATAGAGAATTGGGAAAACAGTAGAAAAAACCAGCAAATCATCAATATCTTTTCATGTTTATTGATCATCTGGATTTCTTCTTGAAGGATTTGATGCTCCTATCTTTTGCCTGCTTTTAAAACTGGGGTCAAATTATAGAATCTCCCTATATTAGGGATAGCAGCATTTTGTCCAACATATGTTTCATATATTTTTCCGAGTTTATCATTATTTTTTATGGACACAAAAAAGAAAGAATACAGATTTTTTTCTCCAAGCACTCATGAAATATTCAGAAAAATTAACCACATCTTGTCTTTTGACATTGTTTAAGATGTCTTAAGGCCAGGCGTGGTGGCTCACGCATGTAATCCCAGCACTTTGGAAGGCCGAGGCAGGTGGATCACAAAGTCAGAAGATCGAGACCACCCTAGCTAACACGGTGAAACCCTGTCTCTACTGAAAAAAAAAAAAAAAATACAAAACATACAAAAAATTAGCTGGGCATGGTGGCGTGCACCTGTAGTCCCAGCTACCCGGGAGGCTGACGCAGGAGAATCGCTTGAACCTGGGAGGCAGAGGTTGCAGTGAGCCAAGATTGCGCCACTGCACTCCAGCCTGGGCGGCAGGGCAAGACTCTGTCTCAAAAAAAAAAAAACACACAAAGATGTCTTGACAAAAAAATTAGGTAATTATTCATTTAATTCAGCCTACGTCCCCAAACGGGTACTACTTACTAATGTTCCTGACAGACAAATGAATGGCAAGAAATCTGAAAGTGCCATTTTTTTTAGATGAGGAAATTGAAGTACAAAATAAGTGGATAAAGAGAGTAACATTGGTTGGGGGTGGGGGGGCTCACGCCTGTATTCCCAGCACGTTGGGAGGCCGAGATGGGTAGATGGCTTGAGCTCAGGAGTTACAGACCAGCCTGGGCAACATGGCAAAACCGTGTCTCTACTGAAAAATAACACAAATTAGCTGGGCGTGGTGGCATGTGCCTGCAGTCCCAGCTACTTCGGAGACTGAGGTGGGAGGATGGCTTGAGCCCAGGAGGCGGAGGTTGCAGTGAGCTGAGATCATGCCACTGCACTCCAGACTGGGTGACAGAGCCAGATCCTCTCAAAAGAAAAAAAAAAAGGAACATTGCAGAGAATGAATGGAATACAGGACTGATTGCTAATCAATATACAATGCTTGGCACAGAGAGGGTGATTAATAAGTGCCTGGTCAATGAATTCATTTAGAGCTCTCCTGAACGTCAAATAACAGAATCAGTTAGTTTCAGAAGTTAAACATTTCTACAGAGGAAGCGATTATTTTTTCCCAATATAGGCTGGTGTGATTTTACCAATACCCATTTTTATCTTACTGTATAATTCAGAAGTCTCTGTGGTTGACATTTAAGTTCTTGAGCAATCTGAAAACTCTATTGTCACAAAACCTGTCTGAGGTGTAAAGGGAAACATAAAGTTAAAACAAACATTTATTTATTGCATGCTTTCAGGCTAGAGTTCCACGCCAGCCAAGCATGTGAGATAAACCACAAGTTGTAAAATACTGTTTATTCGTATGACTGTCGTACTAATGTGGAGTGACTAAACATTTCCCTCACTATACACTTTACCATTGAGTGAAACCTCACATTTATGCTGTTCAGAATTATGTGGACTTATATTGATATTATTGACTGTCTCCTTAACCTAATAAAAACCTTTATAACTAAAAGCAGGATTAATGCCACAGTAAAATCTTCCCCCTATAAGAATACTTCTTGTTTAATTGCTATTTCTAATGGGCTCTAAAAAAAAAAAAAACATAAAAATAGGCCGGGCGCAGTGGCTCACGCCTGTAATCCCAGCACTTTGGGAGGCCGAGGCGGGCGGATCACGAGGTCAGGAGATCAAGACCATCCTGGCTAACACGGTGAAACTCTGTCTCTACTAAATATACAAAAAATTAGCCGGGCAAGGTGGCAGGCGTCTGTAGTCCCAGCTACTCGGGAGGCTGAGGCAGGGGAATGGCGTGAATCCCGGGGGCGGAGCCTGCAGTGAGCCGAGATCGCGCCACTGCACTCCAGCCTGGGTGACCGTGAGACTCCATCTCAAAAAAATAAAAAATAAAAATAAATCTATCTTAAATTTGTCATGGATGAATTATTCCAAGTCTTTATCACTGTTTTTAAAATATGTCATTCAAGCTATTAATAATAGAAATTAAAATGAACATGCATAGATGTAGTACTTTTTGAATCAGGCATTGTTTTCTTTTTCTTTCTTTCTTTTTTTTTTTCTCTGAGACAGGGTCTCCTCTGTCGCTGAGGCTGGAGTGCAGTGGCCCGATCTCGGCTCACTGCAATCTCTGCCTCCCAGGTTCAAAGGATTCTCCTGCCTCAGGCTCCCGAGTCACTGGGATTACAGGCGCCCACCACCACACCCAGCTAATTTTTGTACTTTTAGTACAGATGGGGTTTCGCCATGTCGGCCAGGCTGGTCTCGAACTCCTGACCTCAAGTGATCCACCCACCTCAGCCTCCCAAAGTGCTGGGGTTACAGGCATGAGCCACCACGCCCAGCTCAGTCGTTGTTTTCAATAGGTAATATATGCAGATGGTATACTATTCAGAAGTTGCAAAAAATATGTATAGCAAAAAATGTAAGTCTCCTTTCCACTTCTTTCCCCAGCTACCCATTTTTTTAGAAGCAGTTTATGTTACAAGTTTGTTCTGTATGGATGCAAAAATGAAAAAATAGTAATAGTCACCATTTGAGTTTTTACTCTGTACCAAGAATCCTGACAACAATCATGCAAGTACTACAATTATCTTTATTTTACAGATGAGAAGACTGAGTCATACAGACATTAAGAATCTTTTTTAGGAATTACATTTCGTAGATGGGTAGATTTTGCTTCAAATAAGAGCCACTGTTCATGTGTGTACAAGTTGTACTCTAATAGGTACAATACTAAAGAGAATAGTTAAGAAGAGACTAGCTGAACTAGAGCACTCATTACTAAGGTAATACAGATTAGATAAAACTAAGCAATGACACCTTTAAAAGGTCTCTAGGAATGAAGAATCACCGTATTTATTTATTTACTTATTAAGTAATATTTATTGAATACCTACTATGGTCCAGGGACTGGAAACATCCTTGCCATTCTCATGGAGCTTGTCCAGTAAGAGACACAGACAAGTGAAAGGCAGCTACAACATTATACAGTGTATAGAACTGGGATGGTGCCATAACAACATTCTAAAATACGTGACATTGATTCCAAGATTATGTGGCAGATGGAAAGAAAACTGTTAATGGAGGCTGAAAAAAAGAGCAAGAAAACTATTGCAGGAGACTGGAAAAAGTCATGAAGACACTGCTATAGAAGCAGAAAAGCCCCATGTCGTGGAGTGGTGTAAGAATCCCCTGCAGGAACTGGAAAAACAGTTCACTCAATAACTTGATGGACTTTTGGATTTGAGTAAGACATCACGCTCCGGGGACTGTTGTGGGGTGGGGGGAGGGGGGAGGGACAGCATTAGGAGATATACCTAATGCTAAATGACGAGTTAATGGGTGCAGCAAAACAACATGGCACATGGATACATATGTAACAAACCTGCACATTGTGCACATGTACCCTGAAACCTAAAGTATAATTAAAAAAAAAAAAGAATATTTCCAAGCAGAAGATTGAGAGTGTCAGCAGGTTTATGCTGGCTGTGTATAGTAAGGCACTTTAGGAAAGAGATGGACTCATTAAACACCTGGCCAATTTGCAAGCTGAATTTAGAGAATTATAAAGTTTAAAATTTGTCCACCTGGAAAATAAACTATCTCTTATTTCCAACTTCTCAAGCAAATAAAAGATACTCAAAATTAAAAAAAAATAGCTTAAGGATAATGATCAAATCAAAGTGTGGCTGTAAGACACATTTTAAAGTTTCTAGAGAATTAAGTTGGTGCTTCCATTGCTGAACCAAATGACTTCCTGAAAGCTTAAAGATGTAGTCGCATGGAAGCCTAATCTCAAACTAGTAAGTAAACCTAAAGAAGAAAAACCTGTCTTGAAACTAATCGTGGGTTTGGCTTCTGGAGCATGGAGTGAACTCTAGTCTGATATACAGAAAGCCCCCTCATATTCTTAAAGGAATTGAGTCAGCAAAAGTATGGCCACCTGGGACTAACAAAGACCATGAACTTTCAGATTGTAAAGAGATTTCTGGGCCGGACAAGGTGACTCACACTTGTAATTCTAGCACTTTGGGAGGCCAAGGTGGGAGGATCGCTTGAGGCCAGGATTATGAGACCAGCCTGAGCAACACAGCGAGACTGCCATCTGTACAAAAATAAAAAAATTATTCAGGTGTAGTGGCACCCACCTGCAGTACTACCTACTTTGGAGGCTGAGACAAGAGGATTGCTGGAGCCCAGAAGTTTGAGGCTGTGGTGAGTCATGATCGTGTGACTGCACTCAGCTTGGGCAACAGAGCAAGATCCTGTCTCTAAAAATTTTTTTACAAAAGACATTTCTGAGCTCCTAACTTTATACAGACAGGGAGCAGGCTAAGAAAGTTGCTTAAAAGGCATAGAAGAATTAGGCATTGCATTGGAATTTTTAGTATCTGTGCAATATCAGAGCAAAGAAATCAGAGGAGTTGAACGTACAGTTCTGAAATTTAGAAGACAGATCTGGGCTAGAGATACAAATTGAGAGCTATTAGCATATAGTGAAAATACAAAATTAAAATTCCGAACTTTCAGCCTTGGGTGAAATCTTGGGACCGCCCCCCGCCACCACCATATCATGGTGTTATTTGGTGTTATTTAATGAGAATTCTTAATAGAAGCAGAAAATTGTTGGCACAAGTGCTTTTGAGAATGCAAAGCACTGGGCTAGTTTTCAAAATTGTTATATCAGTCAGGTTCTCAGAAGGAAAAAAATTTACCCTAAGTGAGTTAAAAGTAAGACTTTAATGAAATAACTCTTAACAAAGGTATGGGCAGAACTCATGAGACAAACAGGGAATATTGAGGTGCTGGGAGACTTACAACAGTGGGAAACCATTATTGGCCCTAGGACTAAAAAGCCAAGAGTAGGAAACCTTGTTGGAACCCAGTGAGAGTCACTGCCCCACAGAACCTGTAGTTGGGAAAGGTCACAGCTAATGCCAGTGATACAGCACTGAACAGGAAGGGAACAGAGGAGGCATGCCCTGACCCTGTGCTCCTGTTTTCCATCTCCTCCTGGTACCCCTCCAGCATACAGTCCTCAGAGGACAGTGTGCCAGGGCATAAAGCAAGGGAGAAAAGGGCAGAGAAGCTATCTGGATGAGCAAATGGAGAATAATTAGTAGAGGTTTTAAAGTAAAGGGGATTTAGTAGTATTTGCAAATCAGATACCATAAATGCATAAATAATACTTAGTACTAACTAGATGGGGAGAAGGCTATGTGAAATACTGGGCCAGGCACAGTGGCTCATGCCTGTAATCCCAGCACTCTGGGAGGCCAAGGCGCGTGGATCACTTGAGGTCAGGAGTTCGAGACCAGCCTGGCCAACATGACTAAACCCCATCTCTTCTAAAAATACAAAAATTAGCCAGGTGTGGTGGTGGGCACCTGTAATCCCAGCTACTCGGAAGGCTGAGGCACAGGAATCGAGAGATAATGTAAAGTTTGTTTTTCATGTTTGTTATGATTACATATTTATGCAGGACATCAATGTTACATAAAATTGTATCTGTTAGACTCTTTGCTGTAGGAATAGACTTTACCCATCTAAATTGTAATGTATATCAAGCATTGTGATGACAAAGACACTAACTATAAACTTAGTAACTTTGTTCCTTCACTCCACTAATATTTAATTGGTATGAAATAGATTATTAATCAGAGTTCATAGTATATTTTGCTTTGGCTTTGTCCCTGTAGATCTATTTAAACAAGACAATCTTTGCAATTCCAACAACTTCATTCCTAAATACAATACCAAGCATGTCCCTTACGTGATAATTACAGTGTTAGGAACTGATGGTATCAACCATAAAGAGTGCTAACAATGAAGGAAAGCGTGCATAGGAAACCCTAAGGAACACCAATATTTAAGAGAAACACAGACAAAAATGCAGCTTGCCAAAAAAACTGAGTTAGATGAACCAGAAACATAGGAGTAATGTGGTGTCACCAAAACCAAGTGAAAAAAGAAGTGGTCCACATTTGAAAATGCTGCATCCAGATCAAGTAAGATGAGGACCAAAATGGTTCCATTCAATTTAGTCACAAGTAGGTTGTTGGTGACCACAGTGAAAGCAAATTTAGTGAGAACAATGGGAGCAAAAGATAGACTACTGTGGGCTGTAGAATGACTGAGAGATGGTGACATGAAAATACTAAGTATACACAAAGTTTTAGAGATGCTTGGCTTTAAAGAAAAGAAGAAAGATAAGCCAACAGCTGAAGAAGATTTAAGAGTGGAAGGTGGAATTTTTTGTGTGTTTTGGTTTTGTTGGTTTTTAACTGAGAGAAAGCATTAAGCACGGTTAAGTGCTAAGGAACCAGTGAAGGGAGATCAGTTGAATCTACAAAAGAGAAAGGGATTAGTCACTCAATGGAGCATGGTCCCTATGAAAAGGAGATGCTTAATAATTAATATTAAATAAATGAGTGGATTTCTTGAGAAGGCAACAAGGCATTCACTCCAGAAACCAGGTAAAGGAATTATCTATAGACCAGAGGCAGGATATCTCTTCCATCAGAAAGTCGAAAAGGAGGAAATCAGTAAGGATACAGGTAATTTGGTTAAGTGTGGTTTCCAGAACTTGAGAAAGTTTCATGGGATGCCTTCTGTTTTCCTTGTGAAATGAAAAATGAAGCCATCTGAGGGAAATAAAGGAGGGATGGTAGATTGAGAGGACTGAGAAGAATGAAAAAGGCTTATGAAATAATCTCTTGTGTCCTGAAAGGATACTTCAGAGAAGAGCTCCTTGAAGCAGCTGCCAGCCTCCACAGAATGTACAGTGGCAGGTAAAGGGGTTGCCCAGGGATGGTTCCTATGCTGGGCCTCAGAGCTGAATCAGATTAACTTATCATCACCTAGCACCTTTTCCTGTCCCTGTAGGGCACAAACTTCAATACTTGTTCTCTCCTTTGTTTTCTTCACATTGCTCCACGAGATGGGATACATACTGATAGCTCCCTGGGAGTCCATGACCTCGGACAATTCTGCCTCCTTACCTAGACAATGTTTCATCATTCCACCTTGAAAACATTTCTTGTAACTCATTACAATTCTGAGATCTTCCTTACCATGTACATACCCTACTATCAAAACACTCACCAACCTTTAAAGGAGCAAACTGAAAATAAGTTATAAGAGGCGAGGTGCTGTGGATTCAATGTTTGTGTCTCTCCCAAATTCATAAGTTAAAGTCCTAATCCCCAGTGTGAGTATATTTGGAGGCAGGTCTTGAGGAGGTAACTAAATCATGAGGGTGGGCACCTCGTGATGGGATTAGTGCCCTTGTAAGAAGAGACACAGTAGAGCTTCCTTCCTCTCTCTGTCTTTCTTGGCCATTTGAGGATGCCGGGAGAAGACAGCTGTCTTCAAGCCAGGAAGCAAACCCACACCAGACTCTAGATCTGTTGGCTCCTTGATCTTGGACTTCCAGCCACCAGAACTGTGAGAAATAAATTGTTGTTTAAGCCACCCAGTGCATGGTATTTTTGTTATAGCGACCCAGGCTAACTAAGATATGGAGTAGGCCTACTTTATTGTCTACTCAGCCCCTTGTAGAGCTCCAGTCTTCTTTGGGGAGAGAAGCAAAGGCAATGGAAGTCTGCCCTTAACTCCCTGCTCTAACCTCCCAAGGACTTAAATCCCTCCACTTTCCCAAGTGGCTGACAGCGGAAAGGAATGTCTGTCTGAGTAAACAGCTGGCAGTGTTGAAATTGATGGAAACCATGAAATAAATGTTTCCGATAACCTAAAAAGCCAAGTGGATTTCATAGCTCAGGAATGATGCCAGAAGTATGGTGAGGTTTCGTGTAAACACAAACCAAGTTTTTGAATGAAGACTTTGGGAAGTAGAGTTCACTCCACTGCTGTACTACTATAATATGAAAGCATCTGATATTTGAAAGTAACAAGAATTTCCGTGTAACCTCCTCTTTAATGTTCTGATATTGTTCTATATTTGTAATGAAATAACTCTTCTATAGCTATTGTCTCTGTTCTAAATATTAACTTAGAAAGATTCAATTAAACAACCAGGAACATGCCTCCAATTCGAGGAGTAACACAGTTCTCACTTGGTTTTGCAGCACAAGGTAAAAGAAAACAGAAAATGGTTTTCTACCTCCAGGTACCATGTTTAGAGAGTTTTAGGTGCCTCAAAGTCTCTGCTCTTTTGATTTAATATGCATGGCAAGCATTCATTTTAGCAGTAGTAACTTCACTATTACCTATTTGGTCCTAGAAGTTTTCCTCATATGTATATGTGCTTTATTTATTAAAACACAAAGTTTGTGTAGGGAAAACTGAGAAAGGACATAAGGTTTAAAAATTTTAAGGAAGCGTAAACTAGGCACACAAGAGCAAATAAAAACAACAAATAGGCCAGGCACAGTGGCTCACACCTGTAATCCTAGCACTTTGGGAGGGTGAGGCGAGAGGATCACTGGGAAGACTAGTCTGGGAAACATGGCAAAACCTCGTCTCCACAAAAGATACAAGAAGTAGCCAGGTGTGGTGGCGGACACCTGTAGTCCCAGCTACTTGGGAGGCTGAGATGGGAGGATCACCTGAGCCCAGAAGGTCAAGGCTGTGGTGAGCCATGATGGCACCACTGCACTCCAGCCTGGGTGACAGAGTGAGACCCTGTCTCAAACAAACAAACAAACAAACAAACAAAAACAAACAAAAAAAGGTCTCAATAAAACTAGAAAATTAACAGTGAGGCCTCATCTCTTAAAAAACAAACAAAAGGGCCGGGTGCGGTGGCTCACGTCTAATCCCAGCACTTTGGGAGGCTGAGGCTGGTGGATCACCTGAGGTTGGGAGTTCTAGACCACCCTGACCAACGTGGAGAAACTTCATCACTACTAAAAAAATACAAAATTAGCCGGGTGTGGTGGCACATGCCTGTAATCCCAGCTACTCGGGAGGCTGAAGCAGGAGAATCACGAACTCAGGAGATGGAGGCTGTGGTGATCTAGAGATCGCGCCATTGCACTCCAGCCTGGGCAACAAGAGGGAAACTCCGTCTCAAAATAAAAATAAAAATAAATAAAAATAAAAGAAATAGAAGATTAAAAGAAGGAGGAGAATGTTAATGAAAAGAAATGAAGAAGTGAAAAGGATTTGAGAGAAAGTGTTGGATACAGAGAATAATCAAAGAACCTACATATTTATACTAGAAGTACCCAAGGAAGAAAACCAAAGCAATGGAACAGAAAAAATATTAGGAACCTGTGATTCCAGAAAATCTTCCTCAAATAAAAAGAGACTTGAAAAACACATTTTGTGGCTCAGCATGGTGGCTCATCCTGTAATCCCAGCACTTTGGTAGTCTGAGGCAGGAGGATCACTTGAGGATAGTAGTGCAAGACCAGCCTGGGCAGCACCACGGGATCCTCCACTCTACCAAAAAAAAAAAAAATTAGCTGGGTGTGGTGGTGCACATCTGTAGTAGTAGCTACTCTGGAGGCTGAGGCAGGAAGATCCTTTGAGCCCTGGGGTTTGAGGTTACAGTGAGCTATGATCACACCACTGCACTCCAGCCTGGGCAATAGAACAAGACCCTGTCTCACTAAAAAAAGAAAAAAGAAAAGAAAACACATATTGCAAAGCACATCATGTACCTAGAGAAATTGACTCAAAATGGCCAACACTAAGATATATTCTAGTAAAACCATTGAATTTTAAAGAAAGATTAGACTTTTTAATGTATATGCATATTTTACATGCAGGGGGTAAATGTGCAGGTTTGTTACAAGGGTAAATAACATGATGCTGAGGTTTGGGCTTCTATTGATCCCGTCACCCAGACAGTGAACACAGTACCCAATAGGAAGCTTTTCAGTCCTCGCTTACTCCTCTCCCTCTTTCCCTCCCTCCTTCTGGAATCCCCAGTGTCAATTGTTCCCATAAAAGAAAGATTTTAAAATATTCTATTTATATCCAGACAAAGCCCAAATGACATATAAGGGAAATGATAAATTGTTATCACATCTTTTTACAGTAAACTTTTATGCTTGAAGATAATAGAGCAACATATTTAGCATACTTAAGGAAAGAAAATCTGACCAAACAGTTTTATGTCCATGCAAACTGTCAAGGATCATAGACAGTTATGAGCATTCAAGGACTTAGGGAATATTGTTTCCATGTTCCTTTCTGCAGTATCTCCTGGAGAATGAGCTTCTAGCAACCAAAATGAATAGAGAAACATCAACACTGGGGATGGTAGTGAGCCAAAATATCTATTGACCTGTGGAACTTGGACTATAAACAATAGATATAAAGGAGAATATAATATGTAATTTGCCATATGCTCTGATAATGAAGGGAGTCCGAATTTCAAAATTAGGAGTTGGGGCACAGTGGCATGTGTCTGTAGTCCCAGCTGCAAGGGAGGCTTGTGCAGGAGGATCAGTTGAGCCCAGGAGTTTCACGCTGTAGTATGCCAGGATCGCACCTGTGAATAGATACTGTGGGACTATGTCTCTAAAAAACAAACAAAAAGACAAAAATAAGAAGAAGGAGTGGGAAATGGGAAATGGGAAGGACATATAAAGGACATATAAAAAGTAGACGTCAGTTGCGGTGGCTCACATCTGTAATCCCAACACTTTGGGAGTCCGAGGAGGGTGGATCATCTGAGGTCAGGGGTTTGAGATCAAAAATAAAGTTTTCTCTACTGAAAATACAAAAATTTGCTGGGTGTGGTGGCAGGCGCCTGTAACCCCAGCTACTCAGGAGGTTGAGGCAGGAGAATCGCTTGAACCCAGGAGGCAGAGGTTGCAGTGAGCCGAGATCACGTCACTGCACTCCAGCCTGGGTGACAGAGCGAGACTCTCTCTCAATAAAAAAAAAAAAATTAAATAAAAATAAAAAATAAAGAGGAGAATAAGCTAGCTGACTGTCTCACAGTTATTACCTGGAAATACAAGGATATTACTTCAAATCAGATGCTTGGGGAATAGAAGAACAGGAAGCAAGAAGAGGTTATTAGCAAACTTCAATATTTCTCATAGTAGAGAACAAACAGAGAATTACTAAGGGTATTATATAAAGGTATTAGTATATAAGGAGCCATTCAAGCAGAAATACAAACTTTACCAGTAAAAGAAAAAGAGAACAAATGAAATAGACAAAGATTATTTCTATCAAAATCATATGTATTAATTATAACATTAACATATGGCAGAATTAAGGTGAAGTATATAGACCAAGGACATGATTTTCTTTATATTATTAAGGTACACTTAACAGTAATCAAGTTTGAAATGACTGAGATTTCCTAATAGATGAGACTTATAAAGATATGAACAAAGTACCTCACTAATACTGAGTAGAAGAGGGGTCCCAAATTCAAATGCCTGTTGGAAAAAGACACTGAAAGAAGCTGGCTGCTCTAAGTGGGAAGGCATTTATTGCATCTATGTCTGTGTGTGCACACACGCGTGCATGTGGATAGAATTCAAACCCCATCTTAAAGGAGCGGTTACTACTCAGCTGTGGCCAATTGTTGGAACTGCAGAATGTAGGCCCAGTATTTCCAGGTCTTTCCATTTTTTTTGATGGAATCTCAAAGTAATAATCACAAAACTGTGGAGACCTAGCAAAATATTTTTTTGCTGACCACTCACTGTGGGACCACTTAAACTGAGGTTGAAGGAAATCACTTATTTATTTATGAAATGATATTGTTTGAACTTTTAACAATGCGCATAAAATGTGTAAGAAGATATTTTTAAAAGACGATCATTTTATTTTATTATTTTGCAGCTTTATTTATGTTTCACACATAGTCGAGCAACAATTCCTGCCCTCAACTGTACACCATGGCTAAGGGGCTTTTTTTTTTCTTGTATGGATTATGTACTAACACATTCCTCTGTCCTACCTTTCACTCAATTTAAAAAAATATATAAGATTTTAGTCAAATTAGTATTTCCCAATGAGTTGACTGCAAAGCTACTTTTGGAAATGTGTTAGAGTCAAATAAGTATCTTTCACTGCCAGTGTAATTATGGAGCAAGCTGCTAACCAGTTTATATATCACTATTCAAAATAGAAAAAGTATATCGTCTGGCTGAAAATACACTGTAATTATGGCAGTGTGTATGATTTAGCCCAGCTGCATGATAAAAATTGCTCTATGATAGATCTTCATTTCCCATATTGGAATACGAACAAATACATTTGTAAACTAAAAAGGTTAATGTCTTTTAATTGTTCATAATACATGGTAAATTCTTAGGATTTAAAAATATTTATTATGGAAATTTTTCACACACACGCACAAAAGACAATAGTATGATGAGCTCATTGCCCAACTCTGATGATTATTAATAAATGGTTAAACTTTCACCTACACCTCCAACCATGTTCACCTCTCCCCAATTATTTTTAAGCAAATCGTATTCCTCATATCCTTCATTTCAGTTGTAATGATTTTAAAACTATAATTGTCATTCCTAAAAATACAATGTAATATTGTCTTTTCCTAAAAATACAACTTAATATCATAAATTTCCAGCTAGTGTTCACATTTCTCTAATTGCTATACAATTTATTTTACAGTATGCTTGAACCAGAATTTAAATTCCATGCATGCAATAGATGGATATGTCTCTTAATTTTCTCTCTCTTTTCTTTAATTGCTGACTTTCCACTTTATTTTATTTTTATTTCTTTTTGAGACAGTGTCTCCGCTGTGTTGCCCAGGCTGAAGCGCAGTGGCATGATCTCGGCTCACTGCAATCACCGCCTCCCAGGTTCAAGAGATTCTTGTGACTCAGCCTACCGAGTAGTTGGGATTACAGACATGCGCCACCATGCCCAGCAAATTTCTGTATTTTTAGTAGAAATGGGGTTTTGCCATATTGGCCAGGCTGATCTTGAACTCCTGACCTTATGTGATCCACCGGCCCCTGCCTCCCAAAGTGCTGGGATTACAAGCATGAGCCACCATGCCCAGCCCCTCTTAATTCTCTTTTAATCTATTGATTCCCCCATCATATCTTTCGTTTTGCATTAAAAATAATTTAGAAACTGGCTTGTTTATCATATAGTGTTTCTTATGGTCAAGATTTTGGTAATTACCTCCTGGTGGTGTCATTTAATACATCCTTCTGTCCTTATATGTCCTGGAAAGTGCCTAAACCCCTGTCCAAAAGAATGTTCTGCCATGATGGACATGTTTTATACACTATCCAATACCTCTCTATGTGGCCATGGAAATGTTATCTGTGAAGCTGAGGAACTGAATTTTTAATTTTATTCCATTGTAATTCATTTATTTACGTATAAATAGCCACAGATAGCTGGTGGCTATAGCATTAGAAAGCAAAGAGCTAGAATCCTGATAGGATTGAAGGTAGAATTTTTTTTAGTTTTCATTTGTATTTGTTTTTTGTTTGATTTTGTTTTGTTTATTACAACGAAATCACTTAATAGGAAATGTTGTGTACTTTACAGAAGAAACACACTGTCTCTCTGTCTCTGAACATTGAAAATCATTTTCTTGATCCATTAATTCATTAGGACTTGCAAAATTTTATGATCATTATGGAAAATTTAAACATACATGTAATTAGACTCACATAATCAACTTCATGAATTCATCAACCAACTTATGGCCAGTGATGTAAGTTACCGTCTACTGACTTCCCTTCTCTCCTGTATCATTGTAAATTAAATTCCAGATATCATATTTTATTCATAAATATTTCAAAATTCCTGAGTATGGAAGCTAGTGACTCTTTTTAAAGAGTCATTATTCTCATTCATTATTCTTGTAATCATCATTCACATACCTAAAAATGTTAATAATACTTCCTTAATATCAAATGTATAGTTGGTTATTGTGAATTCCAGATTTAAATATATTTTATATATTTCAATTTATTGAAGTTGTTATCCTTACTCGCTATATTAGTCCATTATCATGCTGCTAATAAGGACATACCCAAGACTGAATAACTTATAAAAGAAGCAAGTTTAATGAACTCATAGTTCCACATGGCTGGAGAGGCCTCACAATCATGGCAGAAGATGAAGGAAGAGAAAAGGGATGTCTTACATGGCAGCAGGGAAGAGAGCTTGTGTAGGGGAACTACCCCTTTAAAAAACCATCAGATCTCCTGAGACTTATTCCCTATTTTGAGAACAGCATGGGAAGAACTGTCCTCATGATTCGTTACCTCCCACCAGGTCCCTCCCTTGACACAAGGGGATTATGGGAGCTATAATTCAAGATGAGATTTGGGTGGGGACACAGCCAAACCATATCACTGGTGTTCAAATTATCCCACCTTTGGGCAGTTCAATTTCTTCCATGATAATCGATTTCACAGTATATTCTTCTTTACGTTTCCTGCCCTAGACTCTGAATCCATCATTTCTCCAGAGTCCTGGTTTCTTTTCATTACATCGTATCGGGATTTATGATACTAACATGATTTATCACCTATGCTACCAAACTTGACCACCTGGTTAAAATAGTGTTTGCCAGGTTTCTCTGCTCTAAAGTTACTATTTTTTTTTTCCTTTTTTATGCTTTATTCCTTGGAATTGAATCACTAAGTCTAGCCCACACTCAGAGGTGGAGGATGGAGAATAAGCTCTCCCTACCTCCAGGTGGAGGAAGAGCATATATATGTAATATTTGGAAATATTCTGTAAGGAAGATTTGCCCCTTCTCCCCAAATGATTTCTTTATTCAATCATTTATTTCTATCACTGTGGATTAATAAATATTTATTTTATACTTGGGTTGTAACCCAATACCGTGTTATTTATTTTGTTGTTCAAATTGTTTCAGCTTTGATGATCAGGAGGTCCTTCGAGTTGACTCCTATGTCCTTTCACATGCCCCATTTTCCTTCTCTTCTTTTTAGCATTTTCTTGCTTTTTGGCATCATGAGATGTTCTAGATTCATCTGTATTTTGCCTGCCCTAGCCCTAGAATCAACCATTTCTCCAAATAACTTACAATAGGATTTTAGCATATAAAGTTATATGAGAGGGGCTACGATTTTACTTAGGATATGTTCAAATCTATGTGATGAATCCTAATAGCATTCTAGTGTATTATATCCCAATAATTCTGTGCTGACCCACTGGCACCCTGTCCCATTGTAGAAAGCTCATTATTCTGATCATATGGAGAAATTAGAAGTCTCAAAGAGATTTTAACTTTGCTATATGAAATACCTGCATCTATGGAAATTAATAGATGCCATACCTCCACTGCAGTGTATATAGTGCCATCTCTTGCCCACAATATAAAATCTGAATAATACAGAATTACTACTGATTTCAGATATCTATCCAGAAAGAATTAACTGAGAAATATTGGGGCAAATGTTAAAGTGATTTCTATTAATGTGTCAATGTTCTCAGTGATTACCAAATACTGAACCATGCCTGCAGATCTATAAATTTTCCCTTGCATAATCACACCATCAAGTCACCTCTGAAATAAAGTTGTTTCAGTGTAAGATGGCAATGCAACTTGCAAGTTCTGTTGGGCTGACAAGCTTTTCATATTTAAGAGGTTAAGTTTGGGCCAGGCACAGTGGCTCACACCTGTAATCCCAGCTCTTTGGGAGGCAGAGGTGGGTGGATCACTTGAGGTCAGGAGTTCAAGACCAGCCTGGCCAACATGGTGAAACCCCGTCTCTACTAAAAATACAAAAATTAGCTGGGCATAATGGCATGCACCTGTAATCCCAGCTACTTGGGAGGCTGAGGCAGGAGAATCACTTGAACCGGGAGGCGGAGCTTGCAGTGAGAGATTGTGTCGCTGCACTCCAGCCTGGGTGACAGAGCGAGACTCCATCTCAACAACAACAAAAAAAGTTAAGTTTGGAACAATTGCATTAAAAACTAGCTTTCATCATATCCACCCCAGAAAAGCAACCTGAGGCATTAAATAATTGTCCTATCTCATTCACTCTTATGACTATTGCCAAAGTCATTGATTTATACATGCTGATTTCACTCTGCTGATACATCCAAGTTTTTAACTTCTGGAATTTCCTTTTAAACAACTGACTCTCTTTGTCAAAATAAATAACATCACAGTTTTCTAGGGGATGCATAATTAGCCACGTTCCTCATCAAATCTACGGTTGTTAGCTTCAGCAGGGCCCTTAATAATGCTGTCCTTCCTTTTGCACCCACCTGTTAATTCCATTAATTACGAACAAGAGACACCAGGCCTCACCTCACTTCTTTCTTTCTTTCCTTTTTTTTTTTTTTTTTTTTTTTTTGAGACGGAGTCTCGCTCTGTCGCCCAGGATGGAGTGCAGTGGCTCTATCTGCGCTCACTGCAAGCTCCGCCTCCCGGGTTCACGCCATTCTCCCACCTCAGCCTCCCGAGTAGCTGAGACTACAGGCACCCGCCACCACACCTGGCTAATTTTGTTTTTGGTATTTTTAGTAGAGACGGGTTTCACCATGTTAGCCAGCATGGTCTCTATCTCCTGACCCCGTGATCTGCCAGCCTCGGCCTCCCAAAGTGCTGGGATTACAGACGTGAGCCATTGTGCTGGCCTCTTTCTCTCTTTTTTTTTTTTAGAGACAAGAGTCTCGCTATGTTGCCCAGGCTGATCTTGAAATCCTGTGCTCAAGTGATCCTCCTTCCTTGGCCTGAGAAAGGCTAGGTTTACAGGTATGAGTCACTGCACCTGGCCCAGGCCTTTCTGTATCAGACAGCGTTCTGAGCTGAAAGCAACAGAAACAAACTCTGACCAATTTAGGCAAAAAATAAATTTATAGTTATTGGGTAGCTCACAAGTTCTGAAAGACCAAGAATGAGACTTGGAAGTTATAGAAGTAGCAACGATGCCCAATATACTGAAACTCGGAAGTTGCTGTGTGTAGAGTCAATTTGAAGTAAACTGTATTATTGTTAAAAAATATTTTCTTCTCTCTGCAGGAGTTATATATTTTCCTGTCCCACTATTGTTGAGCTCAGCATATAACTTCCTGTCTGATGGAATGTGAGTGGAAGTGATATCTTCACTTCCCCCAAAATTTTAAGAGCCACTGAGTGGATTTACCACTTCTCCTTTCCATATGCCACAAGACTTACAGTTCCACAATAGCAGCTGGTCCTGAAATGAAGACAACTGGAGCAGAACCCGAAGAACGCGAGTTAACCTGCGAGAGACATTTAACTGGAATTTGAAGACTTTGTTGTTGTATGCCACAACAACAAAGAGGGTTGTTGGTAACTGCAACGTAACCTGTGTGAACTGGCTAATAGAGGACAGCTGAATAAATCCACAAGGCTCATAGCTGACAGAGCAATCAGCCCAAGAGATATCCTTAAAATGCTGATATTTCCATATCTTTAAAAATATTTGGGTCGGGCGCGGTGGCTCACACCTGTAATCCCAGCACTTTGGGAGGCCGAGGCAGGCGGATCACGAGGTCAGGAGATCGAGACCATCCTGGCTAACACAGTGAAACCCCGTCTCTACTAAAAATACAAAAAAAAAAAAAAAAAAATTTGAAATACGAATGATTTATGTCTTGAGGTCAAGATCAGTGCCTTAACTTATGATGAAATATTTTGAACAAAATATTTTTCCACTCAAAAGTTATATGTTATTTTACGTTTTTAAATGGAAGCAAAGGTGACTTGTCTTGAAAATAGTCTTCTAAACCACCGTAATATTTGAGAAGAGTAAGAAAATCATGATTCATAATGTTTCTATTTGTGAACCCTGAAAGAGGCAATCCTTTGATATGGATCCTGAATAGGTAACTGGGCCTAAATTCAAAATAGAGCAAAGTGGCCATTTGCTGACTAGAGGTCACATTCACACTCTGCTTTCTCAGAAAACTCACATACTCACATAACTTTAGTACTTTCATAGCTATCTCTTCCTATTTACTTCAACTGAATCAACAGCTGCTGGAAAAATCCTACCTTGTCTTCTGAACCTAATCAATAGGCTGTGACTTGCACTGACCAATCAGAACTAAATAAGCATCAACCAATCAGAAATGAACAAGTTTGCATCCCTTATTTGCATAGCAGATCAGACTGGGAACCTGGGTGGGAACTTTCTCTTTTTTCTATGAAAGGCAACTCCTCTCTTTGTTCCCTCAGAAGAAACCTTGGTTTTGTACAGAAGGCTGTGTCTCCCCATTTACAAACTGTTTGCTGGAGTGAAGTCTCTTTTCTTCATAAAAAAGAAAATCCTTTTTAGTGGATTTGTTGCCATACTGCAAAAACAATTCTCACTCTAGTTCAAAGACTTTCTGAGCAAATGGAATATTAGCATGACAGCTCTCCAAGTGATTCAAGTAACTCTGTAACAGTTACCCATGATGAAATAGAGAAAGATGAAGAGGCACTGTAAACACTTTTCTAAAACAAAAAGCAAATATTTTTTGAATGCATAGTTACCTAGAGCAACAGAAAGATTCATATTTCTGGTCTCCTTTCAAAATAAATAAATAATGCCTTTAAAAAAAATAAGTCCTTATGGGCTCTCTGATACAAAGCCCTCAGAAACACACAATCTCACCTCTGTGGTATTCCTGCCAAAGACATATAACTGTACCTAATCATGAGGAAATATCAGACAAACCTAAACTGAGATACATTCTACATAATAACTTACCTGAACTCTTTTTAAAATACCAGTACTATAAGAGACAAAGAAAGATGGAGGAACTGTTCCAGATCAAACAAGGTTAAAGACACATGCCAACTGAATGTAACATATCATCTTGGATTTTCTTTTACAATAAAGCGCATTATTGGTGTCACAAAATCCTTGGGGTGTCACTTCACCAGCTGCAAACCTCTTTGGCTGGCAGTGCAGTGCCTTTTGCCTGAGTATTACTTGCACCTGCTGGGCCCGTTCCACCCACTCAGCCCAGCAGGCTATGATCAGCTCACACTTCTGGCTTGGATCCCACACCTGCCAAGAGTGAGCCAGGCGTGGAGCAGCAAGGGGTGTGTGGGTGAGCAAGCACAGGGTCCAGCCACCGCACACAGCCAGGCATGCCAGCTGCTGTGTTGGGGCGGGCAGTGCCAGGTGCTGGCACAGGTGCTGGCTCCAAGCAAGGCTGCAGTTGGGCCAGATATACTGCACACAGCTTCTGCTTTGGGCACCCGCATCTGGACAAGGGGGATGTGATGGCACGCAGAAGCTCGGAGACACCAGAAACTGCAGAGCCCCAAAGAGGGTGTCACAGCTCTGGCTTGGGGAGCCCCTAGGTCTGGGATCCTGGAAGGGCCACAGCTCTTCTCTCCTTGTCTCCTTCTCATCACCTGCAATGTGGCAAGCGGCGGGGGCTGGGGGGGGGTGTGTTTCAGCCCTGTTTGTGTTATAACACTTTCAGTCCTGCCATTCAGTAAGTCCTGAGTTCTTTTCCCAAGTCCAGGAAGAATAAGGTATGGGGACAGCTGTAGGGTGAGCAAGGTGGAGAGGAGCTTCATTGAGCAATAAAACAGCTCCCAGGAGACCTAAAGTGGGTATCTGCTTCTGGCAGTTGGTAGTCCTGATGTCTGTGTGAGTCTGGCTGAGTCTGGGGTTTTTATGCGTTCCAAAGAGAGGAAGTACATACTGATTGGCTCATGGACGGCCATGGGCAGGCTGGGAAAAGCACCATAAGTTCTCACTCTGGGCTGCAGACTCCACGCTGAACTAGCAGCCTGGCCCCCCAGGCTTCAGGCCATCCCTGACTTGAAAGTGGAGTTTCACTGGGGACCCACCAATAACCTGTCTGCCTCCTGCCATCAACATGCCATCCAAGGTGCCCAGGCTGTTCATGCCAAAGGGTGCCTGCAAGCCTGTGCTGAGCTGCCCTCAGCTTCCCTTTCGGCTTCCCTCTTGCACTCATTGGCATCCAAAGTCTGGAGGTGGCAGGGGGCTGGCATGTTAGCACAGCCCTGAGTGCATGCACACCCAGCCAGGTAGCAACAGCACCCAGGCTTGGCCACAACTTTGCTCTGCACCAGAGTGGGTGCCGGGAGCAGGGAGAGGCCAAACAGTGGGAGCAGGCACTTACAAGCCTTCAGGGGCAGGGGCTTCCCAGGCCTCTGAGAGCACAGGAATGCCTGGGTCCAGAGCCATGGCCAGGCGGCTACAGCTGCACCCAGGAGCACAGGCCTCAAGTCTTGCCGACTTGGTAGGGGTAGGGCTCCTGCCCCCTACAGAGGTGCAACACCAGCTGCGCCTCCCACGCTGCAGCCAGCATCTTCGCAGCGGCCACTCCAGACATCTGCTGCTGCCATCATTGGGACACTGGCAAAAACCGAGTAAGAATTGAAGATTAGGTGATATCAGTGTTAATTTTCTGATTTCAATATTGATTCTGTGGTTAGTTGAGGTGTTCCTTGTTCTTAGAAAATATACACTGCAGTATTTGAGGGGGAAATGAAAGTGTGAAGAGTGTACAAGAATACTATTTATTTATTTATTTATTTATTTTAGAAAGAGTCTCACTCTCTTGCACAGGCTAGAGTGCAATGGCCTGATCTCTGCTTACTGTAACTTCTGCTTCCTGGGTTCATGCGATCCTCCCAGCCTGGGCAACACAAAGAGACCCTGTCTCTATAAAAAAATAAAAAAAATTAGCCAGGCATGATGGCACGTGCCCATAGTCCTAGCCTCAGCATGCTGGGACAGAAGGATCCCTTGAGCCTGGGAGGTCGAGGCTGCAGTGAGCCAAGATCGCACCACTGCACTCTAACCCGGGCGACACAGTGAGACCCTGTCTCAAAAAAAAAAAAAAAAAAAAAAAAATTGTGGTAAGAACACTTAACATGAGATTCCTGCTGTTAAAATTTTAAGTGTACAATACAATATTGTGAACTATAGGCACAATGTTGTACAGAAGATCTCTAGAACTTAATCATTTTGCACAACTGAAATATTATACCCATTAATAATAATAATTAATTAATAGTAACTCCCCATTTGTATCTCCCTCCAGCCCCTGACAACCACCATTGTGCTTTCTGCATCTGTGCGTTTGACCATTTTAGATACTTCGTATAAGCAGAATCATGAAGTATTTGTCCCTCTGAGACTAGCTTATTTCAGTTGGCATAATGTCCTCAAAATTCATTCATGTTGTCACACATGGCAGGGTTTCCTTCTTTTTTAAAGGCTGGATTATATTTTATTGTATATATAGACCATGTTTTTTTAATCCAATCATCCATCAATGGACATATAGGTTGTTTCTACATCTTGGCTATTGTGAATAACGCTACAATAAACATGATAGTGCAAATATCTCTTTGAGATAATAATTTAATACTTTAAATTATTTTAGTTAAATATCCAGAAGTGGGATTGCTGAATCAGATGGTATTTCTATTTTTAGTTTTTGAGGAGCATCCTTACTGTTTTTTCATAGCAACTGCACTATTTTGCATTCCTACTCACAGTGTACAAGGCTTCCAATTTTTTCACATCCTCCCCGATACTTGTTACCTTTTGTTATTTTGACATTAGCCATCCTAACAGGTGAGAGGTGATATCTCATTGTGGTTCTGACTTGCATTTTCCTGATGATTAGTGATGCTGAGCATCATTTCTGAGAGCTGTTGGCCATTTGTATGTCTTCTTTGGAGAAATGTCTGTTCAACTTCTTTACCTTTTTTTTTTTAAGAGATGGAGTCTCACTTTGTGACTCAGGCTGGAGTGCAGTGGTGTGATCACAGCTCACTGCAGCCTCAAACACCTGGGCTCAAGGGACCCTCTTGCCTCAGCCTCCCAAGTAGCTGAGACTACAGGCATGCACCACCGTGCCTGATCCCCATTTTTAATTTGGTTTGAAGAAGCTCCTTATGTATTTTGAATATTAACCACTTATCAGATATATGATTTACAACTATTTTCTCCCATTTCACAGGTTGCCTTTCCACTCTGTTGTTTCCTTTGCAGTTCTAGTATCATTTTGGTATCAGCTTTTTTGTTCTCTTGAAGCTAATTTTTGTACACAGATATTACTCACAACGTTTATTTTTGTTTTAATAATTGGTTCTTAACATATAAAAGTTACAAGTTCAAAACCCCACTCTGTCAGCTTTTAAGGTCAGTTTACAAATATTTGTAAGTCAGACATTTCTAAGAAGCCTTTAAATGACATTCAGTTCCTTTTTCAAAGTTAAGTAGCTTCAACAATTTTAAAATTTTCTAAAATTAATTTTTCTAATTTTATTTTTCTGTACTTCATTTGTTTAATCTGAATTAACAAACAAATCTTCCACGGGTTTAAATAACTTCAATATACTTAAGAAGTTAAGTATACAAATACGCTGAAACTAAAATTTTCTTAAATGTTCCATCACCATACATAAGTTGAGGAAGTTATCACCTTAGACTCTCAAGTCTAAATCAATTACTCAATTCCATATCCTAGATTGAAGTTAGAAGGCTGTCCCTCTACTAGGACAAATTATTTTATAAAATTACTTTAAATATCAAATATGTACATATTCCTTTTAACATAAACGTATTAGTACTATGGTTTCAATTATCTTAACTATTTCTATACTTACCTCAAAACCCTCTGGAGTGGAAAAATGTATATCCACCTGAGGAAGATAGTTACTATCTCACTTAACTGTGCTGCCACCTCAGTCTGAAGAACAATTTCTGCCCCAATTAATTACAGATGTTTTTGGTGTGGACACTGTTTGAGTTGTTTTCAAGCCCCCTACTGGATTGAATGAACCCTATTTTTTAAATGCTATTTAATAGTTGCTGGGTCATGGGCTTTAAGATTTAAAAGAGGGTTGGTTTGGTGGGTCATGGATCTCAAATTCATGGATTTAAGTAATGGATACATTAATTTCTCCGTATGCTCACAGATGTCTCTGGCACCTACTGAGGTTTATCATGTGATTGCATTTTGTATTTCCTTAGCTGTTAAGAAATATACTTTTCTATGAACATAGTTTAGTAGATAAGATCTCTGTTTCTGAAGTCAGACTGTCTGAGTAAGCATCCAACTCTGACCATAGCATTTTTGCACCTCGGTTTTCACACTTGTAAAAATGAAGATAACAGTACCTACCTCATAGGATTATTATAAGGATAAAATGAATGAATGAATATTTATAAAGCACTTAAGCAGTGCTTGGCACGCTCCTACGTACAAACACTTATCCAGTACTCACTGATAAGGAATATTGCTCCCCAGATGACTTGTGCTCGCCCTAAATTTTGAAAGCCACTACCACAAAATGGTAGATCCTCAGGGGCATGGTCTTCATTTCAGTAGCCTTGTCTCTTGACATATATTAGGTTGGTGCAAATAATGGCAAATTACTTTTAATTAAAAGTAATGGCAAAAACTGCAATAACTTTTGCACCAACTTAATATGTAGTACAGCATAGGCACCAAGCATATGATTGACAAATGATTGAATGTCTGTGCTAGAAAGCAAGCTTTTTCCCTCTCTGGGTGGCATTTTTAGAGTTTTAGTGATCCTCCCATCTCAGCCTCCTAAGTAGCTGTGAAAGGCATGGGCCAGCATGCCTGGCTGTAATTCAAGAGTCTATAATAATTGATTATAACTACAATTTGTTATTATTTTGGATACAACATTGTAACCAATGTTATGAGCCATTGATAAGAAACTCTCTTTTAACTGGTGTCAGGCTGTTGTCCACGACGACATCTGTCCCATAGTATAGTACCTTCTCTGTTAGACAGGACACGTAGGTAAAATTTAGATCTCTTTCCTTGAATAAGTTAGGCTTCATCTTGAACTAAATGTGTGATTTTACCTTACAGTGTCTCTAATGGGTGGCAGAGGTTGTTGTTTTGTTGTTGTTAACGTTAGAAAATTCATAGTCCAATTTTCAATCCAACCTAAACCACTGTACATGATGGTGTCCAATACACACATATTCTCTGCACTGAACTTACCCTGGATTACTATTTACTTCTAATATTTTTAATGTGTTCTGATTTCTACAATGCTTTTCTAACTCTTTTTATTGTGTGTATTTTCTCAGACATATCAAAATTTCTCAGATGAGCTACATAGGAAGACAAAGAGGAAGAAAATGAGGGCATCGAAACTGTAACACGTCTAAAAAAAGACTGTGTGGGGAAAGAGGGGATTCAAGTACTTAGTATTGAAAAGTGAAAGCCAAAGACTGAGAATTAGTCAATGTGTCACTAAGCACTACAAGGGAAGAGAATAGACTGACCAGCTGTCAGATGTACTTGGGCCTGCTGGACAAATACATTTTTCTGGTGAAGACGGCTGCATCTGGCTTGCATCATTCCCTATTCTTTGATTTCATCTTCATTGAGCATCCTTCAGATTTGCATTCCTCAAAGAATATTAACGTGTTTTCAGTGTTTATTATGTTACATATGGTATTCAATTTTACAGCAAACCTGGGAGTTGTTTTCCCTATTATTATGTTACATATGGTATTCAATTTTACAGCAATCCTGGGAGTTGTTTTCCCTATTTTATAGCTGAGAAAAAATAGCTAGCCATTTCCTTTTTTTTTGAGACAGGGTCTCACTCTGTCACCCAAGTACAGTGGCATGATCAGGGCTCACTGGAACTTTGACTTCCCAGACTCAAATGATCCTCTCACCTCAGCCTCCCAAGTAACTGGGGACTACAGCTACCACCTACCACCATGCCCAGATAATTTTTTTTTTTTTTTTTTTTTGAGACAGAGTCTTGCTCTGTCGCCCAGGCTGGAGTGCAGTAGTGCAATCTCGGCTCACTGCAAGCTCCGCCTCCCGGGTTCACGCCATTCTCCTGCCTCAGCCTCCCGAGTAGCTGGGACTACAGGCACTGGCCACTACACCCGGCTAATATTTTTGTATTTTTTTTAGTAGAGACGGGGTTTCACCGTTGTTAGCCAGGATGGTCTCGATCTCCTGACCTCGTGATCCACCCGCCTCGGCCTCCCAAAGTGCTGGGATTACAGGCGTGAGCCACTGCACCCAGCCCACGCCCAGATAATTTTTTTAAAAATTTCTGTAGAGACAGAGTTTCACTATGTTACCCAGGATGGTCTCAAACTCTTGGGCTCAAGCAGTCTTTCCATCTCAGCATCCCGAAGTGCTGGGATTATAGGTATGAGCCACCGCACCTGGCCATAGCTCGCCATTTCTGCCAGGAGCTGCCACTCTGGCCTCCAAATATCCACAAGACTTCTCTTCCCACACATAGAAAACACCACATCTTTATCTAAGTGAAGGATCTCCATTTGATGCTCGTTGCCACCATCATATTCAAATGTAGATCCACATACTAAGCAACCTAGGAACCAAAAGCCAACATATCTAGCCACCCATTACATACCTGTTAAATTAAGTGTAGCCTAGAGCTACCTCCTTAACATATTTTAAGTTCAGCCTAAAGGTTTCTCTGTATATAGTGAATGGTAACCAAACTGGATGTGTAAACAGACCGTAAGCTACTCTTATACCAATCACCATGTTTTGGCCAATCAAAGGCAACCAACTGTTCAAACCATGTTCAAATGAGGCAAACACCAAGCTGTAAGCAATCCAGCTGTTTCTGTACCTCACTTCCGTTTTCTGTAAGTCATTTTCCTTTTTCTGTCCATGAATCCTCTCCAACCACACGGCAGTGCCAGGGTCGTTCTGTATCTATTCTGGTTTAGGGGAACTGCCCGATTTGCAAATGGTTCTTTGCTCCATTAAATACTGTTAAATTTGTCTGAAGTTTTTATTTTAACACACCAATATGCACTGATGGATCAGGGGCAAAGTAAAGATAACACAAGTAAGAGTCCCATTTGGAAAGAGACTAATGGGAAGCTCAGCAGTCCTAGCCCACAGCAGTGATGAAATGCTGCAAAGCAGGCATGGCGAAGACTCCCTGCCCAAGGTCACATAGCTAAGTCAATTTGTTCAGTCTTCAAAGTGGATAAACCTTCCACTCCTCTGCATTATGTAAAGCAAGTTAGTAGGCTGACGAGCTGCTTTTTATTATTATGTTATTAAATGTCTGGCTTTCTAAATAGATTACAAGCCTTGTGAAAATTTTCTTATTCACTGCTGCATCCCAAGTGATTAGCAAAGTGTCTGGCACATAGGATACGTTCAATAAATATTTGCTGAATGAATGAATAACATAACCATTATAGTCCACTTGGCCATTAAATTTTTCAGTGTAAATTAGAAAACAGGAATTTTGAGTGATGTATCAGTCTTCACTGAATTTGCTCAGGATGAATCATTCCTCTGGAGGCAGGATCGCTAGCCTGAGTTTTTTGACTTACAAACTTAAGCTCTAGATACTGGACTAGTTGATGCCCTGTGTTCTTTTCAATACCTACATCAGCAAGATGCATACATTCATAGGTTTTGTTGTATGTTTATTTGCTTGTTTTAACTTCAGAAGCACAGAATTGCACCCTGGATTAATCATCTAATCATGTTCTTTGGCTTGCTGCACACTTTTATCTTTCATCTGAACATCATTGGTCTATGCCCCTTTTTATTTTATTGATTTATTTAATGATAGGAATAACATCACAAATTTACTACCCAACCTGAAGGCTTGAACATTACCAGGAATTGACATCTCCTATGGGCTCCTCTTCTGTCTTGCCCCTAACTTCTTCCCATCTTGTAGCTTGGAGGTAACCACTATTCTCCATTTTGTTTTTCAGTCCCTTAATTTATTTTTCAGGAAGTTTTCACATATACATATATTGCATATATTATATTACTAAGATTCACTCATGGTGTTGTGTGTATTTTTATCTCACTGATTTTCCCTTCAGTACAGTGCTCCACTGTGAAACCCACGATTTATCAGTTTTCCTGTGTATGGTCATTTGGGCTGTTGTCAGTTTTTTGCAGCTGTGAACAGGAAGCTATGAACATTCTTGAAGATAAATGGGAAGAGTTTCAAGCAGTGGGATTGGTGAGTCATAGGACATAGATAATTCAACTTTATAAAATAAACCAAATAATTTTCCCAAGTGGTTATACCAATGTATATTCCCTGCAGCAATATACAAGGTACAATTGGTATTATCTAACTTCTTGTTTTCCTTTAAATTATATTTTGATTTGCCTGACAATGCCAATTCTCTACGGAAATGCCAAAATATCTTTTTGAATATATTTATCACATAATTTTAGAATGACCAAAAAAAAAAAGAAAAGAAAGAAAGAAGACTGTAATGCCAAACAATTTTTATTTGGGACTTGTCATAATGAATTTTACAGTCATATTTGACTATATGTAACATCATTTAAAAATGATTAACATTGATACAGTTAGAAGAATCTTATTATTATATAATTTCTTCTTTTTCTAATTTTTTTTCTTTCTTAGGGTGGACTTAGGACTAAAGGCTCTTAGGGAGCCTTTAGCAATCCACTAGTCTCTTCCACACTCATACAATACTCTGTACATACCTTTGTCTTAACACTTATAGCAGAAACTATTTGCCCTCCTGTGTTAGTCCATTTTCACACTGCTGACAAAGACATACCTGAGACTGGGTAATTTATAAAGAAAAAGAGGTTTAATGGACTCAGTTCCACATGGCTGGGGAGGCCTCACAATTATGGCAGAAGGTGAAAGGCACATCTTACATGGCAGGAAAGAGAGAAAATGAGAAAAGGGAAACCCCTTATAAAACCAACAGATCTCATGAGACTTATTCGCTACTATGAGAACAGCATGGGGGAAACCGCCCCATGATTCAATTATCTCCCACCAGGTTCTTCCACAACACATGGGAATTATGGAATTCAAGATGGGATTTGGGTGGGGACACAGCCAAATCATACCACCTCCAATAACTGTTCTTTCCTTCTTATGATTATGGAAGTTTTATTTAGGCACAGAATTGCTAAGGTAAAACTGCCAGCTTTCCTTGCAGGTAGCTATGGCCATGTTACTAGGTCTGGACAATGGTATGTGAGCAGAAGTGATGGGGGAAACTTCTGGGTTAATGGCCCTAGAACATCACTTCTACTAGAAGTTGAATATGAAGCCAGGAGTTGGAGCAATCATCCTGAATCTATTAAGGAAGCTGTACATTCAGAATAGTACAGTAACAAGACAGAAGACTGGGCCCCTGATGTCTTCAAGTAGAGCAGCCAGCCTGGACATAAAGAAATAAATTTGTCTTACTTAAACCATTTTGGGTTTACTACTACAGCAGCAGGACTGATATCCTAATATATCCTAATACATAATTTGTACCTAAAAGTACGATGATACTGTAATAAAACCTATAACAAGAGGCATTGGCACTCAGGCAACAGGTGATGGGCATATCGTAAAGTAACACTGGTGACTCTTATGCTTGGCCCAACATTTGGTGAAACCGTCACCATATGATGCCTTAAAATTTATACCACATGTATGTAGAGCCTATAGCTCTATGGCAGTGTTTCTAAATATGTGTCATGTTGGCATTTTGGGTAAAACAATTTTCTGTGGTCAAGAATGCCCTGGGCATTTTAGGATGTTCAGCATTTTTGCTGGTAACCCATGAAATGCTAGTAGTAATCCTCAGTCAATACAACAACCAAAAACATCCCCATGTTCTTCCTAATGTCCCTTTAAAGAGCTGACCCTAGGTAAGAATTACTGCATTAGAAAAAGTAGCTAGAAAAAAATGTCAGAACATCGGTGTGTTTCTTCCCACTTTTGCCAAGGTCCTACAAGAAAGAGAAACTCAGTGCTATGGTTTGAATGTGTCCCCCAAAGTTCATGTGTTGGAAACTTAATCCCCAATGCAATAGTGTCTAGAGGCAGGACCTATAAAAGGTGATTAGGACCCAAGGGCTCTGCTTTCATGAATGAACTAATACTGTTATTGTGGGAGTGGGGTAGTTATTGCGAGAGTGGGAATCGGATGAAGGATGAGTTCAATCTCTCTCTCTCTCCCCCTCTCCACCCCCGCACACTTTTGCACATGTTTTGTTACCCTTCCACCTTCTGCCACCATGGGATAATGCAGCAAGAAGACCCCCACCAAATACTGGCCCCTCAATCTTGGACTTTGCAGCTTCCAGAACTGTAAGAAATACATCTTTGCGGCCGGGTGCGGTGGCTCATGCCTGTAATCCCAGCACTTTGGGAGGCCGAGGCGGGCAGATCACGAGGTCAGGAGATCAAGACTACGAAACCCTATCTCTACTAAAAATACAAAAAAAAAAATTAGCTGGGTGCGGTGGCGGGCACCTGTAGTCTCAGCTACTCGGGAGGCTGAGGCAAGAGAATGGCATGAACTCAGGAGGTGGAGCTTGCAGTGAGCTGAGATCACGCCACTGCACTCCAGCCTGGGTGACAGAGCGAGACTCCGTCAGAAAAAAAAAAAAAGAAAAAAGAAATACATCTTTGCTTTTTGTCAATTACATCATCTCAAATAATTTGTAATAGCAACACAAAACGGACTAAGACACTCAGGCTAATTTTTAGAGGTGGACAGAATACAGCTTGGGAAATTAGGTTGGCTGGATGTAGAAACTGGATGGGAGCCCTCGATGACTTGCAAAGGAGAGCCACCATGTTAGCTTAGATACTTAAGTGAAAGAAAAATAAACTAGCCAGGTGCAGTGGCTCATGCCTGTAATCCCGGAACGTTGGGAGGCCAAGGCGGGTGGATCACTTGAACTCAGGAGTTTGAGACCAGCATAGGCAACATGGCAAAACCCCATCTCTATAGATAATCATAATAATAACAAGCCAGGTGTGGTAGTTCAGGCCTGAAGTCCCAACTTCTTAGGAGGCTGAAATGGGGGAATCACTTAAGTCTGGGAGGCAGAGGTTGCAGTGAGCTGAGATCACATCACTGCACACAAGCCTGGGCAACAGAGCAAGATCCTGTCTCAAAAGACAGAGAAATAAACTTACTGTACAAGCCTTATCAATGTCAGATCTCTCTTATATAAATTGAACCCATATGCAAAATAATAGAATACTTACCACCCTGATTTATAATCTTTGAGTAGATTTAAAGTGGTTTGAGGCCTGGAGACCTGCCATTTTTGTTTTTATTTTCAATGTCTAGGACAGTGTTGGGTATTTTAAACATCTTTCTTGATCTGAGAAAGCAAAAATAAATTCTGAGCCAGACAGTGGAATATTATTCAACAGTAAAAAGAAATAAGCTATCAAGCCATGAAAAGACATGGAGGAAACTTAAATACATATTACTAAGTGGAAGAAGCCAACCTGGAAAGGCTGCATGCTGTATAATTCCAACTATATGATATTCTGGAAAATGCAAAACTATGGAGACAGGAAAAAGATCAGTGGTTGCCAGGGGCTTATGGCCCTCCCAGTGATGACTAGGCAGAGCACAGAGGATTCTTAGGACAGTGAGTCTACTCTGTATACTTTAATGGTGGATACAAGTCATTATACACTTATTCACACCACAGAATATACAACACAAAGAGTGAATCCTAATGTGAGCTATGGACTCTGCATGACAATAATTTGTCAATGTAGGTTCACCAATTATAATGAATGTACCACTTTGGTAGTGAGAGGTGACAACGTGCTAGCAGCCCTCACTCACTCTCCGCGCCTGCTTGGCTTCCACGTCCACTCTGGCCGCACTTGAGGAGCCCTTTAGCCCGCCGCTGCACTGTGGGAGCCCCTCTCTGGGCTGGCCAAGGCCAGAGTCGGCTCCCTCTGCTTTTGGGGAGGTGTGGAGGGAGAGGCGTGGGCAGGAACCGGGGCTGCACACAGTGCTTGAGGGCTAGCGCAAGTTCCAGGTGGGAGCAGGCTCAGTGGGCCCGCACTCGGAGCTGCCAGCCAGCACCACCAGCCTTGACCAGTGAGGGGTTTAGCACCCAGGCCAGCAGCTGCAGAGGGTGCACCGGGTCCCCCAGCACTGCCGGCCTGCCCGCACTGCGCTAGAATTCTCGCCAGGCCTCAGCCGCCTCCCCGCAGGGCATGGCTCGTGACCTGCAGCCTGCCATTCCCGAGCTCCCCTATCCCCGGTGGGCTCCCGTGCAGCCTGCTCCACAGCACCTGATCCCATTGACCACCCAAGGGCTGAGAAGTGTGGGCACGTGGTGCGGGACTGAGGGGGCATGGCCCCAGGGTGGGATCCACTGGGAGAAGCCAGCTGGGCTCCTGAGTCAGGGAGGGGGGGGACTTGGAGAACTTTTATGTCTAACTGGAGGATTGTATACACACCAATCAGCACTCTGTGTCTAGCTCAGTGTTTGTGGATGCACCAATCAGCACTCTGTATCTAGCTAATCTAGTGGGGACTTAGAGAACTTTTATGTGTAGCTAGAGGATTGTAAATGCACCAGTCAGCACTCTGTGTCTAGCTCAGGGTTTGTGGATGCACCAATCAGCACTCTATATCTAGCTAATCTGGTGGGGACTTGTAGAACTTTAATGTCTAGCTAGAGGATTGTAAATGCACCAATCAACACTCTGTGCCTAGCTCAGGGATTGTAAACACACCAATCAGCCCTCTGTCAAAACGGACCAATCAGCCCTCTGTAAAATGGGCCAATCAGCTCTCTGTAAAACGGACCAATCAGCTCTCTGTAAAATGGACCAATTAGCAGGATGTGGGTAGGGCCAGTTAAGGGAATAAAAGCAGGCTGCCTGAGCCAGCAGGGCCAACTTGTTCAGGTTTCCTTCCATGCTGTGGAAGCTTTGTTCTTTTGCTCTTTGCAGTAAATGTTGGTGCTGCTCACTCTTTGAGTCCGCAGCCTCAAAGAGTGGCCTTTATGAGCTGTAACACTCACCACGAAGGTCTGCAGCTTCACTCCTGAAGCCAGCGAGACAACGAACTCATGGGAAGGAATGAACAACTCCAGACGTGCCGCCTTTGAGAACTGTAACACTTGCAGTGGGGGTCTGTGGCTTCATTCTTGAAGTCAGCAAGACCAAGAACCCATCAATTCTGGATGCAGTAGAGGATGTTGATAATGGGGGGTTGTGTGTGTGTGTGTGTGTGTGTGTGTGTGTTGTAGGAGGTCAAATATATGGGAACTTTACACTCAATTTTGTGGTGAACCTAAAACTGCTCTAAAATAATAGTCTATTACAAATTTTTTAAAAGTTAATCCTCAGATATAAATTACTGTTTACATGAATTTGTACCATGACAGTTAATATGGTTTGGATCTGTGCCCCTGCCCAAATCTCATATGGAATTGTAATCCTCAGGGTTGGAGATGGGGCCTGGTAGGAGGTGACTGGATCATGAAGGTGGATTTTCCCCTTTGGTGCTTTTCTCCTGATAGGATTCTCACAAGATCAGGTTGTTTAAAAGTGTGTGGCACTTCCCACCTCTCTTTCTTCCTCTTGCACCTGCCTATGTGAAGTGCCAGCTTTCCTTTTGCCTTCCACCATGACTGTAAGTTTCCTGAGGCCTCCCCAGAAACTGAGGAGATGCTGCCACACTTTCTGTACAGCCTGTGGAACAATGAACCAATCAAACTACTTCTTTATAAATTACGAAGTCTCAGGTAGCTCTATAGTAGTGTGAGAATGGACTAATACAAAAAATTGGTAGAAGTGAGGCATTGCTATAAAGATACCTGGAAATATGGAAGTGGCTTTGGAACTGGGCAGAAGCTGGAAGAGTGTGCTGGGCTCAGAAGAAGACAGGAAGATGAGGGAAAATTTGGAAATTCCTAGAAATTTGTTAAAATGTTGTGACCAAAATGGTGATAGTAACATGGACAATGAAGTCCAGGTTGAGGAGGTCTTGGGTGAGATGAGGAACTTACTGGGAACTGGAGCAAATGTCAGTTTGTTATGCATTAGCAAAGCACCTGGTTGCATTGTGCCCCTGCCCTAGGGATCTGTGAAATTTTGAACTTGAGAATGACTTAGCTTACCTGGGAGAATAAATTTCTAAGCAGCTAAGTGTTCAAGAGGTAGCCTGGCTGCTTCTGATGCCTATGTTCATATGTGTGAGCAAAGAAATGATACGAAACTGGAACTTATATTTAAAGAGAAGCAGAGCATAAAAGTTTGGAAAATTTGCAGCCCAGCCATGTGGTGGAAAAGAAAAGCCCATATTCAGGGGAGGAATTCAATCAGCCTGCAGAAATTTGCATAACTAAAAGGAACACAAATGCTGATAGCCAAGACAATGGGGAAAACACCTTGAAGGCATTTCAGAGAACTTTGTAGCAGCCTCTCCCATCACAGGCCTAGAGACCTAGGAGGGAAAAATGGTTTCCCGGGCCAGGCCCAGAGCCCAGTAGTGTGTGGCCTTAAAACACTGCTTTTTGCATTCCAGACTTCAGCTCCAACTGTGGCTTGAAGGGGCCCAGGTACAGTTCAGGCCACTGCTTCAGAAGGGGCAAGCCATAAGCCTAGGCAGCTTCCATGTCATGTTAAGCCTGTGGGTGCACAGAGTATGAGAGCTGAGGCTTGGGAGCCTCTGCCTAGATTTCAGAGAATGTATGGAATAGCCTGGATGTACAGGCAGAAGTCTGCTGCAGGGGCAGAGCCCTCATGGAGAACCTCCACTAGGGTAGTGTGGAGGGGAAATGTGGGGCTGGAGCTACCACACAGAATTCTCACTGGGGCACTGCCTAGTGGAATGAGATGAAGGCCACCATCCTCCAGACCTCAGAATGGTAGATCCACCAGCAGCTTGCACCCTGCACCTGGAAAAGATGCAGACGCTCAATCTCAGGCCATGAGAGCAGCCACAGGGGCTAAACCCTGCAAAGTCACAGGGCGGAGCTGCCCAAGGATTTGGGAGCCCACTTCTTGCATCAGTGTGCCCTAGATGTGAGACGTAGAGTCAAAAGAGATCATTTTGGAGCTCTAAGATTTAATGACTACCCTGATGGGTTTTGGACTTGCATGGGGCCTGTAGCCTCTTTCTTTTGGCCAATTTTTCCATTTGGGAATAGGAATGTTTGCCCAATGCCCATATCTCCATTGCATCTTGGAAGTAACCAACTTGTTTTTGATTTTACAGGCTGATAGGGGAAAGGGACTATTCTTCTCTCAGATGAGACACTGGACTCTGTACTTTTGAGTTAATGCTGGAATGAGTTATTAAGATTTTGAGGAACTATCAGGAAGACATGATTGTATTTTGGAATATGAGAAGGACATGAGATTTGGGAGGGATTATGGCAGAATTATATAGTTTGGATCTGTATCCCCACCCAAATCTCACGTTGAATTATAATCCCTAGTGTTGGAGATGGGGCCTGGTGGGAGGTGATTGGATCAAGGAGGCAGATTTCCCTTCTTGGTGCTGTTCTCGTGATGGTGAGTTTTCATGAAATCTGGCTGTTTAAAAGTGTGTGGCACCTTCCGCCATCTCTATCTCTTCTTCCTGCTCTCGGCCATGTGAAGTGCTCGCTTCCTCTTTGCCTCTCACTATAATTGTAAGTTTCCTGAGGCCTCCCCAGAAGCCAAGGAGAAGCTGCCATGCTTCCTACAGAGCCTGCAGAACTGTGAGCCACTTAAACCTCTTTTCTTCATAAATTACCCAGCCTCAGATATTTCTTTATAGCAGTGCAAGAATGGACTAATACATTAAATGATGAATACTTTATATACATATAGGTGTCTTTCAAATGTAAGATTTTTTTTTTTCCTAGAGACAGGGTCTTGTCCTGTCACCCAGGCTGGACAATCATAGCTCACTGTAACCTCAAATGCTTAGCGAACCTCCTAAGCCTCCCAAAAATTTGAGATTACAGGCATGAGCTTCTGCACCTGAGTGACTTCTACATTTTAATGCTCTCAAAATATAAAAAATAGAGCAAACCTAGCATCCATATCTTGGTTTCTAAAACCATAGTTCAATTAAAATAACCAGAGCTCCTGAAAGTAATGGGATTCTAGGACTGTGGCAGGAAATGATACAAGATGAAGTGTCTTGTAGTGTCAGAAAGTTAAGAAAGTGGTCTCACACACACACTGATAAAAGTGTGTCAAAGGGGCACAGGAGCCAACCCAAAGAGCTACCAATGGAAAAGGTGGAATAATTTGAGCAACAAAAAAATTCAGTTATAACCCCAAGTATAAAATAAATATCCATGGATACATACTGATATAAATGATTGAATAAATTAATAAATGGGGGAGAAGAGACAAAACTTGCTCACAAAAGAATTTCAAATAAAACATGTAGGTGCTCCACCGTAAAAGAGAGGGATCTAACTTCCCACTCCTTCAATATGGGCAGCAGATAGTGACTTCCTTTCAAAGAGTAAAGTATGGAAAGAAGGGGGAAAAAGAGTAACTTGACTTGACAAACACTACTTCAGTCAATTATCAAGGTCAACATAAACCACTATAAATCACTTTGCTATATGTACCTTTGGTATGACATGTAGAAAATGGCACTTTACCTCTGTGATCTTCCTCCCAAAAACCCACAATTCAATTCCAGAAACACATCAGACAATACCCAATTGAGGAGCACCCTAAATTATACCTGACTAGTACTCCTCAAAACTCTCAAGGTCATCAAAAACAAGGAAAGTCTGAGAAACTGTCATAACCAAGATGAGCTTAAGGAGACATGACAACTAAATGTAATGAGGTATGCTGGATGGGATCCTGGATCAGAAAAAGGACATTAGGCAAAAACTAAAGAAACTTAATATATCAATATTGGCTTGTCAATTATAACAAACGTACCATACTAATATGTTAATAAGGGAAACTGGACATGGAGAATATGGGAGCCCTACTATTTCCACAATTTTTCTATAAATTTAAAACTTTTATGAAGTTGTAAAAAACATAAGGTACAAAAGATTTTTAAAAATTTGTTTGGAAAGGTCCAGCAGTGGCTCATGCCTGTAATCCCAGCGCTTTGGGAGACGAAGGTGGGCGGATCACCTGAGGTCAGGATGAGATCAGCCTGGCCAATATGGTGAAACCCCGTCTCTACTAAAAATACAAAAATTACCCGAACACGGTGGCGCACACTGTAATCCCAGCTACTCGGGAGGCTGAGGATGGAGAATACCTTGAACCCGGGAGGCAGAGGTCGCAGTGAGGCAAGATCACACACCACTGCACTCCAGACCGGGAGACAGAGGGAGACTCCATCTCAAAAAAAAAAAAGAAAAGAAAAAAAATTGTTTGAAAAGACAATTCTGCTTAAGTACTTTGTGAGTTTTGCCTTCTTTCTATATAAACCTCATGCTTATGTCAACATGTCTGGGTAGTGGAATACATGAAAATACTTGGGTTTTGCTTGATGAATTCAGGGTGGGGGCAATCCACTTCCTTTCGAAAACTAAAAGCGTATTAATACAGTTTCCAATTTGAGAATGAGTTGTTTTCTAAAAGTTTACATTTAAGTCAACTGTTTGAAACTTGAAACACCTTTTTCCACAGAAATGTTATTAACAATGGTTAATTCCCAGGCCAGCCCAGTGAAGCTGATTAAGTGCTTAATAAAACAAAACTAGACATTTGTAATAAAAATAGTGTAAAACTACAGTATTAAAAAAACTTGCTTTTTTTTGGAGGGGGGGGGCACAGTGTCACTCTATCACCCAGGCTGGAGTGCAATGATGCGATCTTGGCTTACTGTGACCTCTGCCTCCTGAGTTCAAACAATTCTCTCACCTCAGCCTCCCGAGTAGCTGGGATTATAGGTATGTGCCATCACACCCGGCTAATTTTTGTATTTTTTGTAAAGATGGGGTTTTGCCATGTTGGCCAAGCTGGTCTTGAATTCCTGGCCTCAAGTGATCTGCCCACCTCAGCCTCCCAAAATGCTGGGATTATAGAAGGGAGCCACCGTGCAAGGTTAAAACTTGCTTTTTAAATTCAAAAGACAAACTTAAACATGCAATTTCAATTTATTTCAAATCTACTACCCAGTGTTTGAGCCAGAGCCTAACTTTGGGTCTTTCTGCATATTGCCTTAAACCTAGAAATGCTACCCTGCAAATAGGGAAGGGGAAAGAGGGTGTTAATCCAAAGTGGGAGACAGAGGAACCTCATGCAGTTACAGAAGGCAGGTTTGCTCTTTTAACCCAGATAGAGGAGTTTCTACTCTTATTTCTAGGAACACAACGACACTGGTACCCCACACAATTGAGGGAGAGACAGAGAAGGGATCTTCGGTTTCTCCTAATTCTAGAATCATTAATGCACTGGTATCCAGAGGGTGGGTAATAGAAATGTCTGTGGGTAGTTGGTATGCACAAATGGCCCATCAGCTAACTCATCAAGCTGGTGGGAATCTGAGCGCACAGGTGGGCTGCGGCAGGCAGCAGTCCTGGGCTCCTCACAGCGGTGTGCTACCTAGCAGAAAACAAAAAAGAAAGTGGACTCACACAGACCTGCAGAAATGCAGACAGGGTGTGAAGAGGGTTTAAATTTCCAATATGGCAGACCAGAATGTCTTGATCTATTTCTAGGCCATCTATTCTATTCCAGTGGTCTATTTGCTTACTTCTAAACAAATGCCATACAATGTGGTGGCTTTATAGTATAAAAGAGTTTAACAACAGGTTTATATATTTAAATTCGAGATCATCTAATGCAATAACTTGTGCTAACAGGTTAACTCCGTTGTACAGAACTCAGACTAAAACTCGTCTTTCCAACTCTGTGTATGTATTTGAACTTTCTACAACCATTAATAACAGAAATAATTGAATGCTAGACTAATACTGTGTAAAGGAGCAATGGTCAATCTTAATCTGATTACAAATATTTGAAAAAAGAAGCCTCACTCTTCTGATTGACGTTATAATAAGTGATGGCTATAGAATTGAATTTGTAAAGTTATCCTAATCAAATACTACTTTTCTAATTTATATATATTTTTATATACATAACTCCAAATAAGATTGTTTATAAAATGGGTTCCATCCAGTACAAGTTTTTAAACTATTGTTGTAACACATAAATTTGTGCTGCCTCCAATAGCAATGATTCAACTGTTAGTCTGATTATATCATTCATATTATCACCAAGTACATCCTTTAAAGTGTCTAATTCAGTCACTTTTATAAAGCACATTCACAAAGTTGTGCATTGATCACCACTACCCAATTCCTGTTTGCCTGATTTTTATTATTTAAAAAAATGGAAAAACAAAAGTGCATTTTCCATTCAATAAATGTTCTATCCTTATTTGGTTTTGTTGCAGAAAGTGAAGTCCATGACTTTAGAATGATAGTAATTTATCAACCAAAGAATCCGTCTTCACACCGTTTCAATAACTGCAGCAATTTCCTTGAACTGTCTGTAGAAATTCTAGAGAGAAAGGGGGAAAATAGTATTAATTTTGCTTTCAGAAGATATTTAAGTAGTTAATTATATCTGACTACCAGAGACTATATAACATATTAAGTTTGCATTTTAATATTACATTCTCAACTACTGAAGGTTGCTGTAAGAAATAAACAGGTGCAATTTGGCACTGCAAGCAAAAATACTACTGTGGGGTTGGATAATTATCTCATTACTAAACTTTTCAAAAAGCACATGAGAAAGTCCTTTTAAGATCACACCAGATTTATTAAATACTCAGCACTGTCCTAGACACTGAATATAAAAACAAAAATAACAAGTTGGTTCCAGGCCTCAAAACACTTTCAATCTAGTAAAGGACTGCATTTCAGTGTGGTAGGGGCTGTCTCATTTAAGATTATGGGTTCAATTACTAGAAGAGAGATCCAACATTAACAATGGCTTATATGGTAGAAGTTTATTTCTCTGTCATTTAAAAATTAAGCTGGTATAATTGTTCTCCTATAGAAGTCATCTTCTTTTAAATCTCAGGTAAGAAAGGAATCAAGCAAATTGTTCTTCTGTCTTCTCCTGTACCTACCAGGAAGCTAGGAGACAAATTTGAAACTTAACCTTGGCAATCAGGATACCTTCTAATGATTTATACATCTGCATTTTCCTTCTTATTTGGTCTTAATTTTCTATATTGCTACTTAAGAGGATTTGTATTGTTTTAATGTATATGCAAATTTGTCACAGAATGAAGCAAAGTGTAACTATTTCTTTAAAAATATGTACTGATGTTCAAAATTTTAGTTATCAAAAAGATATAAATTAAAAACTCAAAGAATGTTTCTTAGCTCTCAGTCATGTAATGTGATTAACAGGCTATCTTGTGGCTAGTTTTAAGCCATGTAAAAACTCTCTTTAAAAGAGTTGCCTCTGATGAAAATGTTTTTGTGTATATTTATGTTTAATATGTTTATAATGTATGTTTATATGTATATACTATGTATGTGTATACATACACACACACAATAGAATATCACACAGCCATAAAAAAAGAAGGAAATCCTGCCATTTGCAACAACATGGATGAACCTGGAGAACATTATGCAAAGTGAAATAAGCCAGACACGGAAAGGCTAATACTGCATGATCTCACTTATATGTGGAATCTAAAAAAGTCAAAGTCACAGAAGCAGAAAGGAGACTGGAGTTTGCCAGGAGCTGAGGCTGGGGTCAATGGGGAAATGTTAGTAAAAAGGTACAAACTTTTGGCTATAAAATGAGTAAGTCTGAGATCTAATATACAATATGGTGACTACAGTTGATAATATTGTATTGTTTACTTGAAATTTGCTAAAAAACATTTTATATGCCCTCAATACACACACACACACACACACACACACACACACGCATGCACGCGCACACACGCACACTCTCTCCAAAAAAAAAAGGTAACTATGTGTGGGGGTGGATGTGTTAATTGGAGTGACTGTGGTAATCATTACACAATGTATATCTTTATCAAATCATCACATTGTGAAACCTTCAAAATACACAATTTTGTCAACTGTACCTCAATAAAGCTGGGGAAAAAAAGTTAATCCAGTTGTGATTTTTTTTTCCTATAGGAAAAAATTTCTAGAGGTGGAATTAGGACAGCACAAATGCTGCACAGAATAATAACAATTAGACCAGCACTGTGAATTACAAAAAAGGCCAAAATGTATATTCTCTTTTGAAATTGACTTGAGTCCTCATATTTAGTTGAACATTATTCCCATATCACAATATACATTTATTTCCTTTTCACTAAGTCTCAGTTCCAAGACACTAATCAACATTAATAATGTTAAATTTGTGAACATTATTTTTGTTTCAAAGCAGGGATATCTACTTTAAATAAAGAAATCAGGCTGAGCATGGTGGTTCACGCCTGTAATCCCAGCACTTTGGGAGGCTGAAGTGGACGGATCAACTGAAGTCAGGAGTTTCAGAAGTGGACGGATCAACTGAGGTCAGGAGTTTCAGACCAGCCTGGCCAACATGGAGAAACCTCATCTCTGCTAAAAATACAAAAATTAGCCGGGTGTGGTGGTGCGTGCCTGTAATCCCAGCTACTCAGGAAGCTGAGGCAGGAGAATTGCTTGAACCCAGGAGGCGGAGGTTGCAATAAGCCTAGATCATGCCATTGCACTCCAATTGCATCCAGCCTGGCCAACAAGAGTGAAACTGTGTCTCAAAAAGAAAAAAAGAAATGAAAGGGAAACAAATTATTTAAAATGTAGTTTATAAAAGTAGAAATAAAAAGTATCATAAAGTGGTATATGAAAGGGTCTTCTTTAAAAGGAAGCCAATATAATTTGTTAGTTTTGCAAAGAATCACTTTTTATTTCCATTTCATTCACGATGGTTGCTTTCTTTGACTTTTAGAGTACTAACTGCTGTTTAAGTACTAAGTGTAAGTACTAAGTTAGTACTAGTGTAAGTGCTAAGAATAGATTCCTATCTACTCATACCAAAAGGAACAAACCAAACAAACAAAAACAAAACTGTACAGGACAGTTAAATTAATGACAAAACATCTCCAGTATGTACATTTAAAAGAAAACCTGGCCGGGCCTGGTGGCTCACACCTGTAATCCCAGCACTTTGGGAAGCCGAGGTGAGCGGATCATGAGGTCAGGAGATCGAGACCATCCTGGCTAACATAGTGAAAACCCATCTCTACTAAAAATACAAAAAAATTAGTTGGACGTGGTGGTGGGCGCCTGAAATCCCAGCTACTAGGGAGGCTGAGGTAGGAGAATGGTGTGAACCTGGGAGGCGGAGCTTGCAGTGAGCCAAGATCGTGCCACTGCACTCCAGCCTGGGCGACAGAGTGAGACGCCGTCTCAAAAAAAAAAAAAAAAAGAAGACCTGATTTATTCACCCCCCTCCCCCACACCTTTTATTCCCCCTTGGTTACAGAAAAGAGGTAGAATGATAATACGGTAACATAACTCTAACCTACTGAGTTACTTAAGTCCCCAGCTGATAAAGCCAGCCAAGAAGTACACTTGCTCTGACCTGCCTTTTGTAAACATTATTGGTCAGAAAATTCAGGGTCAACACTATTCAAAGATTCATTTAGCTTAACATTCTTGAATATTAAGCCCAAAGGAATAAGAATAAAACATTTAAATGCAAAGTAAATATCCTGCCACTGAAGATAAAAATTTCCTAAACATACTGACAGGAGCACTGTTCAAGCGATCAAATGGCACAGTACACAAATTCAGCACATTATATTGAAAATAATTTATCAAATTCCCAAAGACAAATTCATGTCTCTTGCATATACTACTAGTAAACGTAATGCATATCAATCTACAAATAAAAACCATTAAAGTTTTCCCATAGAAAGATTTTATGTATCTTTTTATGCGATGATTACAGAAAAGCTGAGCTAAAACTAGATGAGTTAAATCACAAACCTGAAACTGTGGAATCGTCATTTCAAAGCACTTGGTCTTTACTTGGCCTGAATGATCTGCCACTTTTAGCATCACTGCAACATAAGGATACTTAAGAGATCTGCAAGTGTCTGAGCTCACAGCCATACCCAGTTTCCACTGAAAATCTACAAGCTTTAATAAGACAGGACAAAATAATACATTAGTAGTTAACATCACCTGGAATGCAGATATTTATTCAATTTTGCTGCAGTTACACTCAACTTTTAGTTTCAAAGCTGGTCATATTTAAAGTATCTTCATTTTAATATTGCTAGAGGAACAATAATCAAATGAAAAAATGGAGAGGTAATAAGGGATATAAACACAGTTAGAAAACACCATCATAGTTAAAAATGGAAAAAAGCAAAAAGTGAAAAAAAAAAATCTCCCCTCCAATGTATAATGGAAGTGGAAGGAAGATGTGGCAGTATTGGTTTCATCTGACAGGCTTGGAGTATCTTTTAGTTCACTTTGCTGTTCCATGCTCAAGCCTTACATTAGCATGTATAGTGATAAGGTGGTTTTGGATTTCATCATTGCTCATGACAGATACATGTCCTGGGTGATGTGCTATGCAGTTTACATGTATTAAATACCTCACTGAATCAACATAACATTATAGGTTATTGTTTCCACTTTGCAGATGACAAAAGTCAACTTCAGAGAGCTTAGGTAATGTGCATAGGGTCACACATTTCTGGAATCAGAACTGACACCAAAGTCTGTTTGGCTCCAAAGATTACATGCTTAGTGACTACTGGTTGTCTTAATACTTTTAATCTAATTCCTGTCAATGATTGTTAAATGATGCCATGGCATAAAACATGCAGCTGTTAATACTGCCGCAAAAACATGACTCTAAAACATAAAACACAGGGGTAAATACTGTCTGTCTTGTTTCCAAAGCTTAGCCTGGTACATAACAGCCACTCAAAAAGTACTTGCTCACTGACTGATACCTTTTTCTACAAAACTAATGCTCACTGGGCAAAAAATTTCACTTCCTGCAAAAGTTAGGATTTTTGTAAATCCCACCACGTATCCTACCACATATCCATCATGAACATTGATGAAATACAAACCACCTTATTACTATTTACTCTAATGTAATATTTGAGCTTGAGGACTATGGTGAGGAAAAGAAATGGAATGGTTCCCATGTGTGCCTCAATCAACCATAAAAGTTATATAAGCCATCTTCTATTTTAGGACTTTTGGGGTATAGAATAGGGGAAGGCATTTGTAAATCTCCCATTTTTATAAAACGGGGACCAAAAATTCCTATCTCAGACTTGCTTTGCACCAATCTCCTACAGCATTAAGTCCAAGCCGGTGCTGACAAAAGGTTAACATCTTTTATAAGTAAAAAGATTGAATAAATTCATTTTAAAGAAAAGTTCTCCATATAAAAATAGAGAAAGGCAAATCACAAAATAACTACAAATTTCTAATAAACATATGAAAATGTGCTCACCTTAAGAAACAAGGAATTAAAAGTCACAATTAGATAGGACTACACAGCTACCAAAATGGCAAAAATTTAAGTCTGAAAACTCCAAGTCTTGGCAAGGAAGGATGTGAGGCAATGGGAAGTGTCACACGCTGTTGGTGAAAGTGTAAACTGGGCCAATCTATCAATGAACTGACTTTAACTAGTAAAACTGAAGCTCTGCATACTGTGATCCAAATTCTACTAGGGATAGAACTTAGAAAAACTTTTTGAATATGTACACAGGATATGTATATGAAAATGTCCCTAGCAGCTTTATTCATAATAGCCCTAAACTGAAAACCCAAATGTTCAACAGAAATAAAATGGATAACTGAAATGCTATACAGCAATGAAAATGACTTCAGTTACACGTAAAACCAAAAATGTTAAAACAAGTCCAAAAGTTACGATTCGGTTCACTTAAACTTGAGAAACAGGTGGTAAAAGTATAGAGAAGAATACACCTATCCTTTTGGGGTGGAGAGAAGTGGGCATTGATTGAAGAGGGGCATCTGGTGGGCTTCTGGGGGACTGGTAACACTCCATTTATTGACTTTTGCTTGTGGTTACACGAGTGTTCACTTTTAGATAATTCATTAACTGTCCATATTTTGTGCACTTTTTGCATATATAGTCCAGAGAGAGCAATATAAGTCAGTGACTACATTTCTGGTTGAAAGGAAGAGTTTATTGTAGCCTAGGGAGTTAAGGGAAAGCTTTACAGAAGGCTTTAAGCTCCATTTTGAAGAATAAACAGAAAAGGAATTGAGAGGAAAACATGTTTTTTATTTATATATACCATAAATGCACACCTAGCAAAGAATAAATGCTTAATAAATATTGGGCGGAACCAATTACAGATGAAAAGAGTCAAAATTTGGTTTAGGGATAGAACATTTTATCTGTATTGCTGGGCACGGTGGCTCACGCCCGTAATCCCAGCACTTTGGGAGGCCGAGGTGGGCGGATCACAAGGTCAGGAGATGGAGACCATCCTGGCTAACATGGTGAAACCTCATCTCTACTAAAAATACAAAAAAATTAGCCGGGCGTGGTGGCATGCACTTGTAGTCCCAGCTACTCGGGAGGCTGAGGCAGGAGAATGGCGTGAACCCTGGAGGCGGAGCTTGCAGTGAGCTGAGATCACACCACTGCACTCCAGCCTGGGTGACAGCGCAAGACTCTGTCTCAAAAAAAAAAAAAAAAATTTATCTGTCTTAAAGTAGATGGCTCTTGTAAGAAAATATGAAAAATAAAGTTGACAAGTGACCAAAAAGCCAGTAATTCCTTGCAAATTGAGCTTTCAGAGGTTTTCACAGTACTTTTATATCCTTTATCTTACTACGGAGAACTTACCACATTAAGTCACTTAAACTTTCCCTGTAGGCACTGGGGACTCTACTGAAAGTTTTTTTTTTTTTTGAGACGGAGTCTCCCTCTGTCGCCCAGGCTGGAGTGCAGTGGCACAATCTCGGCTCACTGCAAGCTCCGCCTCCTGGGTTCACGCCATTCTCCTACCTCAGCCTCCCAAGTAGCTGGGACTACAGGCGCCTGCCACCACGACCGGCTAATTTTTTTGTATTTTTAGTACAGATGGGGTTTCACCATGTTAGCCAGGATGGTCTCCCATCTCTTGACCTCGTGATCTGCCCGCCTCGGCCTCCCAAAGTGCTGGGATTACAGGTGGAAGCCACCGCGCCCGGCAGAAAGTTTTTCAATAGAGAGAATGATATCAAAATATTGATTAATGGATATTCAGGCTGGGCATGGTGGCTCACACCTGCAATCGCAGCACTTTGGAAGGCCAAGGCAGGTGGATCACTTGAGAGCAGGGGTTCCAGACCAGCCTGGGCAACAGCCCTGTCTCTACAAAAAATGCAAAAGTACAAAAAGTAGCCAGGCGTGGTAGGGCATGCCTGTAAGTCCCAGCTACTTGGGAGGATGAAGTGGGAGGATCACCTGAGCCCAGGAGGTCAAGGCTGCAGTGAGCTGTGAGCATGCTACTGCACTCCAGCCTGGGCAACAGAGACCCCAAATCTGAAAAAAAAAAAAAAAAAAAAAAAAAGAGAGAGAGAGAGAGATATTCATCTGGTGGCAGCAGAACACAATAATCCAAGTCTGAAGTTATATAAGTGCCTGAACTAAGTTGGTGGCAAGCAGGACTAAACTGATCATATGAAGGATGCATTGCTAGGTCTTGATGATTGCCTACGAGATACAACTATAGGTGTTTATAGAAAATTATAAAAAATTGAGCTTGGATAACTGGGAGAATGCTGAGGTATCCAGTCCAAAAGTATCATTAAGAGATGATACTAGGGTTATCTCTATAGGAATGTTCAGAAAGTGGCTAAAAATCCAAGAACAGAATTCAGGAGAGTTCATGAGTAGAGAGAGTTTTAATTCCAGTTCAATAGTGATGTCCAAAAATTGAACCAGGAATTCATTTTCCTTTTTTTTTTTTTCCAGACAGGATCTCAGTCTGTTGCTCAGGCTGGAGTGCAGTGGCATGAACATGACTCACTGCAGCCTAGACCTCCTGGGCTCAAGCGATTCTTCTACCTGGGCTTCCCTCCCCTAAATGTTTTGAGTAAGAAATAAGTAAGCAATTTCTTATTCTTAACAGTATTTAGCCTGTACAACTCCTTGATGGAAGAAGTTCCACTTTTACCATCAACATTAAAGTGGCAGAGTAAAGGGTTGCCTATTTGTTTCTCAAAATCTGAAATAAAACTAGAAGATTTCAAGCAGAAAAGCAATGAAGGCGTGCAATGCTAAGTTCCACTCACTATTAAAACAGTGAAATTGTCAGGTGAGGAAACAGGGAGAGCTGCCATCAAGACACTGTGCAAAGTCAGTCTTCACAACTCAAAGAAAGCTAAGACTAGGTTTATGAGATGAGAATTTCCAAAATTCTAACCTCAACATTTAAATGCAAATTGAAAGCAAACTTCTAATAATTGTGGTTTTGCCTTAAGTAGGAGTGAACTGCATAGATTTAAAAAATAAAAGAATATAAAAGAAAAAATCAGAACAGAGAGCACTTACCACTATGCAGAATGTTAAGAATGAAACAATGTACGGTAGCCCCAAAATTATTGTATGATGAAGTATTAAAAAAGGAAAACATACAAAGAAACAAAAAGCTAGTAGTAAAAAAGGAAATATAAAAACATCCAGAAGTAAAATGAATACAAAGAATAATCAGAAAGTAAATATATAAAAAGGGAAACAAACAAATTAGCTGTAGTCACACTAAAAATTGATGTGGAGGCTGAAGTTACTAGTAATATAAAAACATGACTATAAAAACTGTCTATAAAGATAAAACTGGTAATTCCTATGTGTTTTGAGTAAGGGAGGGAAGCCTCACTATTCAGTATATAATAAGCAATACTATATTCTAGGAATTAGGGATGTAAAAAATAGTTTCTGACCTTCAGAATTCTAGTGGGGAAGGCAGACAATAAACAAAAATATAATGAAATGGTAGTACTATAGTGTGATGAAATGCAGGGTAAGGTGACAGGGTGACAAGAAAGGCTATTTAGATAGAACCTGGGAAGACCTCTTTCATGCAGCTTTTCAACAGAAAGAGACTCGAATAAAATGAAGAAAAAGCCACAGGATCTGGAGAAAAGGGCATTCTGGACTGAGGGAGAAGCATGCTTGGTGTGTTCAGGGAACAATGAGGCCCAGGTGCCTGGAAGGGCATGAGCTAGGAAGAGTGGTAAGAGATGAGGAATCCATCTTCGAAGGCCCCTGTAGGCCACAGTAAATACCTATGACTTTTTTCCAGTGTGACAAGAATCTCTTAAAAAGCTCTGAGTAGCAGAGATACCTGGTCTAACTTACATTGCAAAAGGCTCATCCAGACAGCCAGGTGAGGCACAAAGTTTAAGGAAGTTGGGAGACCCTGTTACGAGGCTACTGCGGTATTCCAGGAAACAGAATGGCGGCTTGGACCCAGGTGGCGGCAAGAGGAGGTGAATTTAGAGTGAGAGAAAACAATATGCTGATCTGATCGTATGTCAGGTGTGAGAGAGAGCTGGGAGCCTCCGGCAATTTGTCAATTTCAGTTTAGGCACTGGTTTCTGTGGAGCTTCTGCTCTAAGTTGTGGTTCTCTGTTTTCACAGACTGTCTCACCAATTTGGGGGACAGCAACTTGCCCTGTGACCTCGCTTCTCTGATAGATCCAAGAAGAGTTGTTGATTTGTCAGTTTGTTCAGTTTTTCCTTGTTGCTAGGACAGGGTGATGACTTCCAAGCTCCTCACGTGCTGGACCGCAAAGTAAAAGTCTACTGCTTTTTGTAATTTTCTTCATAAAACTTTTAAATATCTTTTGTTAGATTTCTTGCAAGGTACTCTGTAATTTTCTTTTTTTTTTTAAGAGATGGAGTCTCACTCTGTCACCCAGGCTGAACTGCTGTGGTGTAATCATAGCTCACTGCTGCCTCAAACTCCTGGGCTCAAGAGATCTTCTCTTCTCAGCCTCCTGAGTAGCTAGTACTACAGGTCTGTGCCTCCACACCTGATTAATTTTTTTATTTTTATAGAGATAAGATCTTGCTATGTTGCCCACGCTGGTCTCAAACTGCTGGCCTCAAGCAATCCTCCCAAAGCCCTGAGCTTACAGTCATGAGCCACCATGGCTGGCCTGTAATTTCTTCATGTTATAAATGACATCTTTAAAATTATATTTTCCAACTCTTTGTCTGAACTAAAGAACGTTCAACAATGGAATCACCTTGCTGACTCTCACATTAATTCTAATAATGTTTGTAAATGATCTTGGCTTTTCCTATGCAAACAATCATATACTCTGTGAATGACAGCATAGAAGGATGTGCAGTAGGCTGAATAATGGCCCTCCCAAATATGTCCACATGCTAATCCTCAAAATCTATGAATATGTTACCTTAGGCAACAAAACAGTATTGGTAGATATGACAAAATTAAGGACTTGGAGATGTGGAGATTTTCCTGGATTATCCAGGTGGGCCTAATGTAATTGAAAGGGTCCTTATAAGAGGGAGGAAAAAGGGTCAGAGTCAGAGAAGGTAATGTGACAACGGAAGCAGAGGCTGGAATGATGTGCTTTGAAGATGGAAGCAGAGGCCACAAGCTAAGGAGGAAACATTCTCCCCTACCGCCTCAGAAGGAACACAGCCCTGCAGACACCTTGTTTTTAGCCCCGTAAGACTAGTTTAGGAATTCTGACCTCCAGAACTATAAGATAATAAATTTGTGTTTAAGCCAAAAAGACTTCAACTTTAAAAACCCCGTAATTAGTATAATTCTGTTTCAGAATATCTTAAATACAAAACTTAACGTAAGAGAATGGATAAAATGACTTATGAAAGATTGACTCGAAATGCACTAAGTCATATAACTAAGCAAAGCCAGGTAGACGGTTGACAGCTCTCTGACTTCCCCTACTTCCCAGGAATCCTAGAAAGCAAGATCAGTTAGGGAAAAATGACAGAGAGCAGTCAATGGACACCTCTTTCAGCCCCTGTATTCTAATTATTTCTTACCTCATCCCTTTCTTACATTTTGTATGGACTTGGGTAACTCCTGGCCAAAAAATACTCTAGTTTCAGTACTCCTATTCTGGGAAGTGTGTTATAAATTATTTGCCTACAAATAGTTTATTAGCTACAACAGCACAGCAGCACTTGAAACAGAAATTGGGCTAAGATATACTTTAAAAGTCAAATTCATATTCCTAGCATTATAAATGCATACTCTAAAAGGCTAAAATGCTATACTCCATCTTCAAAAATAACTTTTTTAGAGATTAAGAAAATGTTTGCGGTGCTATCTCTGCAAATTTTCATAACTTCTTTATCCATCACACTTTAAAATACCGTGTTCCTAGCTTCGAATAAATGTCGCCTAATCAAAGCCCAAAAATCCTTGATCTGCATTCTTTGGGCTAGTGCAGGGTGGGGGAGAGGAGCCTTCATTACAATGGCAACGGCTACCGGCTTCGGTGCAAAGGAGAAGGAGCAATGTAGGAAGGAGGGCTTAAGGTCACCGGCTCGCGGACACAGGACTGGGGGAGACCTGGGGAAGGCTCAGGGTGGCACGGTCTCGCGGCCGTGGGAGGCGGGCTGGCGGAAGACAGGGCGGTGCGGCCGCTTCACTCACCTGGTTGGTGACCTGAAACGGAAGCAGAAACACAATTTAGAGAAACACCTTTCTTGCTCCAGAGCCTCGCTGCCCGCTCTCCTTCCAGGTTGGAACTCGCCTCGGACTTAGCATCCAGCGGCGGCTCGCTGGACGCCTCCATGCGCAGCGTCTGGGACTCGCGCCCGGGACTAGAGAGAACGCCCCCCGACCAGCGCTTCCGCTTCCACGTCCTGCCCCTCGCGGCCTGGCGCATGGGGCGGACGTAGCGGGGGAAGCTGAAAAAAGCATCTTTATGTGACTCATTTTTTTCTTAATTAAACGTATATTTTAGGAGACATTGAGTTAAAAGAAAATCATTTTATGGAAAAAGGCCAAAGTTTTGGGAGATACTTTGAGAAGAGAAGCGCTAATTAAATTTAGGATGCCGCTTCCCCCATCTAACAGTGACACGTGGGCTCTTCCAGTCTGGAGCGGGGCGGGGCACAGCATACCGCTGCGGCGCTCCTCAATCCCAGCCAAGTTCGAAAGGTGCTGGGCGACCACACCGCCGGCCCAGGGGGGTTTGTCCTGCAAGGGAAGCCTGTGGGAACCAGTTATAGGATGAGCTGCTTCGCTGGCCTAGCTGTGGGCGGGGGTTGCTTTCCATTATCCCTGCTGTTCCTCTTGAATCCCAGCCCTCAGTCTGGCTGCGGAATACCTTCCCATCTTGTCTTCCCACTTCTTTCCTATTGACCTCAAATCCATCCTACACAAAGTATCCACAGTGATGTTTTTTCCCCGCCAACTTTTTATTTTGAAAAATTTATTTTTTTCAGAAAAATTTATTTTTTTCAGAAAAATTGCAAAAAATAGTTCAATGAACACCTATTACCCTTCATCTAGATTTACCAGCTGTTCGCATTGTACATATTTGCTTTATCTCGGCTTATATTAAGGATGATACTTCACTCCTAAATGCTTGAGCATGTTGTCTCCTAAGAACTAGGGCATTCTTCTAAATAACCACAATTCAACTATCACATTCAGGAAATTTAACATTGATAAAATACTATTCTCTAACAAATAAGCCAAATTAAAATTTCCCCACTTGTTTCAACAATATTCTTTAAAGTTATTCCCTACCCTATCCACAACCAGAATCTAATCAAGGGCTGCCTTGAATTTGGTGATCATGTCTCTTTATTCTCCTCTAATCTAGAAGTGCACCGGTAAAGGGTCAGCAGGACTGTGTTCCTCAATGAAAGTTCGGGGGTGGTGGGGTTTGGGTGGGGGACGGGGGCGGGATCTGCTTTCAGGCTCATTCGGGTTGTTGGCAGAGCTCAGTTCTGTGCAGTTTCCTTGCTGGCTTTTAGATGAGGATTCCCAGCTCCTAGAGGCCATCTGCATTCCTTGGCTTGTGGCTCCTTCCTCAATCTTCAAAGCCAGGAAGGGCAGGTCAAGTCCTCCTCACACTTTAAATCTCTCTGATCTCCCTTTCTGTATGATCTCTCCTGTTCCTGTTCCTTCTTTTGTACATCTCTCTGACTCTAGCCTGAAAAAATTCTCTGTTTCTAAGGGCCGAAATAATTATTAGATCAGTATAACCAAATAAGAATAACTTTTTTTTTTTGAGACAGAGTCTCACTCTGTCACCCAGGCTGGAGTGCAGTGGCTCACTTCAACCTCTGCCTCCCAGTTTCAGACAATTCTCCTGCCTCAGCCTTTTTGAGTAGCTGAGATTACAGACATGCATCACCATGCCCGGCTAATTTTCGTATTTTTAGTAGAGATGGGGTCTTTCCATGTTGAGCAGGCTGATCTCGAGCTCCTGTCCTCATGTAATCCATCCACCTCGGGCCTTGGCCTCCCAAAGTGCTGGGATTACAGACGTGAGCCACCGTGCCTGGCCTCTTTCTATCTTAAGGTACATAAACTTTAATTATATTTGTAAAGTCCCTTCAGATCAGTACCTAGTGTTTCAATGAGTAATCAGGATGGAAATCTTTGGAGGAGGGCATTTTTAGAATAATGCTTACCTTAAATACCCTCATAGGGTTGTTGGAGAATTACATTAGTTAATGCATGTTAAGCATCTAAAAATGTCCCTGGCATGTAGCACTCGGAAACTAGGCCAAAAAAACAAAAAACAAACAAAAAAAATCCCCACTGACTCAAGGTTATTGGATGATTAAATGTACTAATTAGCTTGGGAGGATAGTCCCTGAATGAATCAGATGATGTCTTCTCTAAGGAAGTCAGATGAAAAGACAGAACACTGCTGTGCATCCGGCTGGTCAGTGCATGGGTTCTTTTTGCCAGGAAATGTTTTTCTTTTTTTTTTTTTTTGAGACAGAGTCTCGCTCTGTTGCCCAGGCTGGAGTGCAGTGGCGCGGTCTCACCTCACTGCAACCTCCAACTCCCGGGTTCAAGTGCTCCTCCTGCCTCAGCCTCCCAAGTAGCTGGGATTACAGGCACATGCCACCACACCCAGCTATGTTTTTGTATTTTAGTAGAGATAGGGTTTCACTGTGTTGCCCAGGCTGGTCTCGAACTCCTGAGCTCAGGCAATCCACCTGCCTCAGCCTCCCAAAGTGCTGGGATTACAGGTGTGAGTCACCGTGCCTGGCCCCAGGAAATCTTTTTCTTGAGTTCTTGTTGTCATCATGATGAGGGGGTAATAAATATATACACGCATGCACACACACACACACACACACACCCCTTAACTTTGTAAAAATGCTTCAAAAAGGTGAAAAGATAGGTATTTTAAAAGGTATTTTTTGTTCTTTGTATTTTTCATGCATTTCTTTAAAAACTGTTTATTATTGTTCTAATTCAACATGAGTGCACTTCAAAAACCTATTGATCTGATTTGGGGAGAGTAAAATGTCATTAGAGTTTAGGGCAATCTCTGCCAATTGTTACTCCTGCAACACATGTGATAAACTGTTTATGCTTCAGACCTCCATCTTACAAGAGATCACTTACACAAACTTCACAGTTGGAAAATACAGATGTTATGAATAGAGTCAAAAAATGCTAATATTAAAAATGCATGAGTATAATTTTGTTTTATTTTTACATAATGACATATAAGTAGAACATATGTCAGAAAATATTTTTGGAGCTCTTACAGTAAGCCCAGTACTATCGCATGCATAGGAAGAAATCCATAGAACTAGGGCATAAACTCTGATCTCATGAGCATTATGGTGTAAGGTAGAAAACAAAATTGATACTCATGAAGCAGGAAACGCTTCAATTTAAGTATTTATTTTAAGACTTTTTTTGTGCCAAGTGATATGCAGTTGTCCCTCAGTATACTTAGGAGATTGGTTCCAGGACCAATTAAGGCAGATGACAATGTACCAAAATCTGCAGATACTCAAGTCCTGCAGTCTGTCCTGCCGAACTTGAGTATAGGAAAATTCTGCCTCCCTATTTGTGGGTTTAGCATCCTGGGAGTATAGCAGCTTTGATCTGCGGTTGGTTTAAAAAAAAATCTCACCAGCACAGTTCAAACCCATGTTGTTCAAGGGTCAACTGAAATTCTAACTCAAGCTAGCCTAAGCAAAGTAGCAGAAATTATTGTCTCACAGAGGCAGCCTCTGAAATGTTGTGGTGGAGCCAGCTGCAGGGTCAACAGAACTGTGAGATGTGAATAGCAAAAGTGCCCCATCTCCACTTCTCAGTTGTGGTATGGCCTTCTGCTTGTCTGCTGGCTTCAGTCTCTTCAGCTTCTCCATACGTTGTTGGAGAGTAGTGTGTATATATAGACATATGGCCACCAACATCTCTGAGTTCACGGCCTTACGACTCATGATCCAAGGAGAAAGAGGAAGCTGCCGGTCCATCTCAATCCTCAGAGAAGGACTCTAGTTGATCTACTTGGACCAATACTGGGTCTGGAGTGATATGTTACTATTTTTGTCCATGCTGCCTGCTGTGTTCATAAGGGGTAGAGTTGTGTGATTGGTAGAGTCACTGTAAGTAAAAGGGGTGAAAAGCCATGCTCTACAGGAGATGGAGGTGAGAATGATGCAGCAAAGCTTGGATGCAAATATACTAGGGAAACAAAATAAATGTGCACTCAACATATTTACTATACTGTATTACAATGCACTATCCTGTGTAGTCAATGGATATGGTATGCACAATAATGGCCCCCCAAATATGTTACTTTCTAATCCCCAGAATTTATGAATATGTTATGGTGCATGTTTAAATAACAGACAGAGTCTCTCTAAAAGAAAATATTTATTTGCGCATAGGGCACTGCAGCAGAAATACATATGCCATAGTAAACTATGTGCCTATTCAAGGAGGTAAAGGAAGACAAAGGTTTTTAATGGAAAAATGAGGATGATTACATAATTGTTTTGTGATAATTATCCTTGCCTACAAGTATTAATAACAATGGTGATGCCAGTCAGCAGCTGGACAGGCAGTTGCTGGGCAGATGACCTTGCAAAAGTATTTTTTGTGTAAGGGTGCAATGGCCTTTGTGCAAGGTTGTGGCACTGGCAGAATCTTTTGTGATAGTTTTTGTTATCTGGCATTTATGCATGAAAGCTGTCTCACGGCCTTCCCCAGCTCTATTTGTCAAGGTTTCTCTTTCTTTCTTTCTTTCTTTCTTTCTTTCTTTCTTTCTTTCTTTCTTTCTTTCTTTCTTTCTTCCTTTCCTTTCCTTTCCTTTCCTTTCCTTTCCTTCCTTCCTTCTTTCTTTCTTTCTTTTTTTTTTGACAGAATCTCGCTCTTTTGCCCAGGCCAGAGTGCATTTTTGATACAGTTTCCCTCTTGTTGCCCAGGCTGGAGTGCAATGGTGCGGTCTCGCTCACTGCAACCTCTGCCTCCTGAGTTCAAGCGATTCTCCTGTCTTAGCCTCCCAAGTAGCTGGGATTACAGGCATGTGCCACCACGCCTGGCTAATTTTGTATTTTTAGTAGAGACAGGGTTTCACCATGTTGGTCAGTCTGGTCTCAAACTCCTGACCTCAGGTGATCCACCTACCTTAGCCTCCCAAAGTACTGGGATTACAGGCATGAGCGACTGCACCCAGCCCTTTTTTTCTTTTTAACACAAGTGACTCCATTATGATTCTTACAACTTTCACAATTACATAAAAAGGGGAAATTAAGGTTTCTAATTAGCTGACTTTAAAAGGAGGAGAGTTTCTTGGATTACTCAGATGAGTCCAGTGTATTCACAGGGTCCTTAAAGATGAAAGGTAGAGGCAGAGGAGTTAGAGTCAGAGAGAGAGTGTTAGAGTGATAGATTCCATGTGAGAGACTCAGCCAGCCTTTGCTGGTTTTGAAGACAGATGGAGGCCAAGAGCCAAAGAAGGAAGGCTGCTTCTAGAAGCTAGAATGGGCACATTAGCAAAGACATGGAATCAACCTAGATGTCCATCGGTGGTGTACCTGGATAAAGAAAATGTACATATACACCATGGAATACTACACAGCCATAAAAGAGAACAAAATCATGTCTTTTGCAGCAACATGGATGGGGCTGAAGGCCATTATCCTCAGCAAATTAATGCAGAAACAGAAAAACAAATACATGTTCTCACTTATAAGTGGGAGCTAAACACTGAGTAGGCATGAACATAAAGAAGGGAACACACACTGGGGCCTACTTGAGGGTAGAGAGTGGGAGGAAGGCGAGGATTGAAAAACGACCTATCTGGTACTATGCTCATCACCTGGGTGTTGAAATAATCTGTATAATGAGCCCCCTTGACACACAATTTACCCATGTAACAAACCTATACATGTATCCCCTTAACCTAATATAAGTTGGAAAGAAAAAAAACAGCTGGAATAGGAAATAAAATGGATTCTCCCTTATATCTCCCAAATAGTTTCCAGAAGGAACACAGCCCTGTCAATACTGTGATTTTGGCCCAGTGAGCCCCATTTCAGACTTTTGAACTTCAGATCATAAGATACAAATTTGTGTTATTTGAAGCCACTAAATGTATGGTAATTTGTTATAGCAGCAGTAGGAATTTGACAGAGTAGAGCATAACAATGAGTGCTGCGATCTTGACAGTCACCTAGGCATGAATCTAAATCCCTTTTCTACCACTCAGCTGTGTCACATCATTCAAGTTGGCCTTTCTGAGCATCAGCTTTCTTAGCTGTAAAAATAGAGCTATCAATATTTGTCCCACGAGGTTTTTATTAAGGGATAAATGAGATTCTGTATGTAAAGCACGTAGCAAAGGTTCTGAACATAGTAAGTGTTGATAAATCCTGAATGCTATTGTCATCAGCACGATATTCAATACTCCAAAGAAGCCTATAGGTTATGTAGATCATACATTATCTCTACAGGTGAGAAAACTGAAGTTCAGGAATGGTAATCAACATCACCTAGCTAATAAGTAAAACTTAAAGCAGTTTGGTATTAATTTACAATTTGCAATCTAATTTCAGAGAGCTCTGGAGAGATTCCTGACTCCCAGTGTATCTGCTGAAATGCTCCTCAGCTACTTTCTGCTAATTGACTGTTTTATTTGTACTCCAGGTTATTCAAGAAGATGAGTGATTCTGTGTGTGTTGTGGTGGTGGTGGGTCGGGGGGAGGTGGGGTAATCAACAAGCAGCATCAGTAAGATGCAGAACCGGGAATAAGCATGATCACTAATGCTAGAATCATGGAGGTTTTAAAGTGGGACTTAAAATTTTTAGCCTTTAGGCCAAATTTGGCCTACTCACATGATTGAAAAAACAAAACAAAACAAAACAAAAAACAATCTGTATCAGAAACTCCGAATGAGAATGCACTTAGGAAAGTTTTATGCCTTCCAGTTGTCACAGTCCTTACATCACTCTTTCATTTCTCCTGTCTACTTCACACATCTGAAACCTTCAAGACACAGTTTTCAACCTTCGGCTTAAAGGTTGAAGAGTCTAGTGTTAAAAAAAAATGAGACCAGCCAGGCATGGTGGCTCACGTGGTGTAATCCCAGCACTTTGGGAGGCTGAGGCGGGTGCATCACTTGAGGTCAGGAGTTCGAGACCAACCTGGCCAACATGGTGAAACCCCATCTCAAATAAAAATACAAAAATTAGTCGGGCGTGGTGGCGCATGCCTGTGATCCCAGCTAATCTGGAGGCTGAGACAGGAGAATCGCTTGAACTCAGGAGGTGGAGGTTGCAGTGAGCAGAGATTGCGCTACTGCACTCCTAGGTGACAGAATGAGACTTTGTCTCAGAAATAAAATAAAATACAAAAAATTTGGTGGCGCATGCCTGTTTGGGAGGCTGAGGCACTAGAATTGCTTGAACCTGGGAGGCGGAGATTGCCATGAGCCAAGATGGCTCCATTGCACTCCAGCCTGGGCGACCAAGCGAGACTCTGTCTCCAAAAAAAAACAAAAACAAAAAACAAGACTTAAGTAGGTAAAGTGCCTGGTTTAGAGAAACACAACTAGATAGTCATGATTTCTGATCAAGTGTGGAGAATGAGTTCATTCTGAGGACAAGGCCTAATTATGTAAGGCTTTGGTATGTTTTCAAGCATTGCCAAAAGGCCACGTTTAGGAATGATAGTTTGGCAATACAACATACACTCAAGGCAGATGACAGGGTACAAACACATGCAGCAGGAAGGAAGCTGGACATACTGCTATGAAGATAAGTAATATGATAGTGAGTAGTCAAGGTGAAGTGCCGTAAATGAGTTACAGGTATACAGAGAGACTGACCCCTCCCAACCCCATATCCCTAGGGGCAGTTAGGTGGGGCCTGAACCTGAAAGATTCCCTGGGCTGGTTACAACTGTGATGACAAACTTAAGTCAGGTGTCCTACAAATAGCAAATTTCATCAATTCTTAGACATGTATTTTTTCACATTTACATCAGGAATTATAGTGACCATTACATCAGATGGTTTCTTTTTCTTTTCTTTTTTTTTTTTTTTTTTTTTTTTTGAGACGGAGTCTTGCTCTGTCACCCAGGCTGGAGTGCAGTGGCGCTATCTCTGCTCACTGCGAGCTCCGCCTCCTGGGTTCACGCCATTCTCCTGGCTCAGCCTCCCGAGTAATGGGACTCCAGATGCCCACCACCACGCCTGGCTAATTTTCTGTATTTTTAGTAGAGACCAGGTTTCACCGTGTTAGCCAGGATGGTCTCAATCTCCTGACCTGGTGATCCGCCTGCCTCGGCCTCCCCAAATGCTGGAATTACAGGCGTCAGCCACCGATCCCGGCCTCAGATGGCTTCTTAAAGTGACAGTTAACCAGGGCAGCAGTCGTGACTCAGTTGTTTTTGCAGGTGCATGCATGAACTTCTTCATAGCTCTTCTACACTTCTATAGAGTTATGAGTATTGTTTGCTCTATATTTACTATGTTTAATTGCCATTTATAGCACAATAGGGTGACTATAGTCAATAATAACTTAATTGTACATTTAAAAAATAACTTAAGGAGTGTAACTGGAGTGTTTGTAACTCAAAGGATAAATGCTTGAGGGGATGGATACCGCATTCTCCATGATGTGCTTATTTCACTCTGTATGCCTGTAACAAAGCATTTCATGTACCCCATCAATATATATACCTACCAAGTATCCCCAAAAATTAAAAAATAAAATTTTAAAACATTGACATTTAAAATGTCTTTTAAAAGACTATGCTGTAATTTGGCATAATGAAAAGTTACTGGGTATGTAAATAAGCATGAAAACAGAACAACAGGTTGCAAACTTGTACTGGTGGGGCAAACATGGACTATTGGAGGAATAGCCACAATTCCATGTATTCTTGCAAAGCAACCAAATAATTTACAATTCCTAAAAAAGGTGGATAGCTTTGAGTAGATAAGTTACTCAAGTTGCTTATTTCACTTTAAGGTTGGAGAAATCACCAAATCCCTCAGAATATCAGAAAAAAATGTATTAGGATGAGAGAACAGTTTTTGAGTCACAAGTACTCTTGTTAAGACATCAAACTAATTTGTCAAAAACTTCCTGCTGTCTTTGAATAGAAGCTATTAAATTTCCAAAGATGTATGATTCAGCAGTTGCTGCAAAATGTAACTATATGCTTAGTCAAGTAGGAAATAGCGATAAACCTTTATATCCTTTGACAACCATCAAAATTATACTGTCAATGCTAAAGATACTAAAAGTGTATGGATTTACGTAAATAAGTGGCATGACGCTATGACACTGTGCATAGGCATGCCACTATATTTAACTGAAAACTGTAAAATATTTAAGAAAATCTTCTCCTGTGATGATATTGTGCATACTCACAAGAAGGGGATGTACAGTGTTTTAGCTGATGATCTATAAAGTTGCCGTGAACACTGAATTAGCAAATACTAAATCGTTGCTTCTAGGAGAAATACAGGTTAGGTTCCTGTGAGCCTGTGATCACAATATTTTCATTAGCTAATCAATACATAACCTTGTTTTATGTGTATTTCTGTTTAAAAACACCTTATGTAATATATATTGTTGATTCATTAGCACTGAACTATAGCCAACAGCACTGTAAGTGAAAACCTGAACAAACCTAATCTAATGTGTGTATTTTCTCTGTAAGGCACATGAAAGCCTCCTTGGGCTTGGGATCACTAAATAGCAGTTGAGCACTATGCTTGGGGGCCATTTTAAACATTGAATTCACTGACAAAAATCTCAAAAATGGGAAAATGAGCATTAAATAGACCATCAAGAGGACTCTTGTTTCCGGTATAAGAGCTGAAAGAAGAAGGCAGAGTATCTATCACCTTGCTCAACCTTGGCTGGGAACTAAAATTTTTTGTCACCCTGTGAATATTTGTGAGTGACCATGAGAACTTTGTGAGTATAGATTTGGGAATTACCAATAAATTTTAGCAAGTAGGCAGGTTCAAAATGCAAAACCCATAAATAATGAGGATGGACAGAACTTTGTAAAACCTCAAAGTCATATGGCAAAGGATGTGGGTAAAGGGAAGATTAAAAAATTGGAACCAGTGATGCCTAATCTTGGGCTTCGTCTCAGACTTATTGAATCAAAATCTGCATTTCATATTCCTCAGGTGTTTTTATGCACCTCTGAGACATGCTGCCCTCAATACCATGATAGGTACATCCATACCAGATGGTGGAAGTTAAACTGTATAAACCATATAAACCAGATGGTGGAAGTTAAAATGTACAGTTTAACTCTATGAATTAGAGTCCTACATTTGTAAGGGTTTTATGGGTCTAATGGTTTGGGGTGTGCTAGGACAACCTCTGTAAGGTGAAAGACAAGTTATTGCATCTTGCAATTCCTATTAGCAGCAAAACGGCAGAGCACCTACTGGGCCTCTTTGGCTTTTGGAGATAGAATGTACACTTGGGAATACAGCTTCAACACATTTATTGGGTGGTATGGAAAGCTGCCAGTTTGAGTGGATCCCTAGCAAGACAGTGCTCTGCAGCAAGTCCCTGCTGGGATGCAAACTGTCTTGCTGCCTGGCCCTGTGTCTCAGTAGATCCAATGCTGCTATCTTCCCTGGAAGATAAAGATGTTGTGTGAAGTCTTAAGCAACCCTAACAGGTGAATCACAGTGCAGAACCTCAGGGATCTGGAGTAAGGCAATTCCTTTGATAGTAAGTAATTTGAAAAGCAGCCCCTGGCATGCACTGGGCCCAGTAGAGACTAAAGAGTCTGGCCATGTAACGCTAGTGATAATGCAACTAAGCCCATCACGAGCTGGACACTGCCAGTTTTACCAAGCCGAAGTGTTAGGTGAGTATAGCAGCAATCCATTAGATAACGATGAAGAGGAGTTAAGGTAATGAAATACCTCTGAAGTCAAAGAACAGTGGCCAGAAGAATGTGGGTGGGAGAGTTGGAAGTTTCCCAAGAAAGAAAAAGCTCAGCATAATATTATGTTTTTCTGACTCCCTAACTGCTCTCTACCTGATTTCCTCTATTAGGTGCAGAATAGTAATATGCACTCTTCCCCAGGTCAAATTTGTGGAGTTATCATTGATAACTTCTGCTCATCAAAGGCATCATCCCTTAAAACAGAATCTCTTTAATCTGTGCCTTTCTCCGTGACTACTGTCTTAATTTTTTCAGCATTTATTTCTCACACGTTTTCCACATTATTGACAAGTGATGTTTCTGCATATCTGATCATCCCATTTATTCTTCAGATGTTTACTGAGCATTTTCTATGTATCATGCACTGGGTTAGGCCCTGGATAAATCATGTGAAGAAGAAAAAAGAGACACTGCTACTGGGCTCCTGGAATTTGCAGTTTGGTGAAAAAGATACATAACAAATCCTGCTTAAGATCCTTCAGTGGTTCCTTGCTGTTTTCAGGAAGCCCAGATGTCTTGACCAGGTTGCCTCTGTTTACCTCTACAGCATCACCTCTAATCAGCACCCTTTACTCTGCAGCCATAGTGCGTTTTCCCTTCTTCATAGCACCCTCCTCTCTGCCTAGGTAAAGTCTACCATCTTTTAAGGGTTCAGTCCAGGAATCCACTTTTTCAGGAAGACTTCTGGACACTCTCTTCCCCCTTCCTCCGTAATTCCAGCACACCTCATGCCATCACTATCATATAGGTACCACGCTTTTTATCCTGATTCTCCGTTGTCTTGTCCACTGCCTCTACTCCACAGTGAACTCAACTTTGTGTCCTCAATACTTAGTACAGTGATTTCTAGTACTCGACATTTTTTGTCAAATGGAATCGGATATATAGAAATACCCGCTGCCTCCCGCAAGAGCAGACAAGGCCAACCCATCACTCCTGCACCCCGACGAAGGAACAACAGCACCGTGCTGCAGGGCGTCCTCCGGCCTTGCTGCCTGGCAATGGGTAGCCACCTGGCGTCTGTCTCAGAATAGGACTCCGTGGCGCGCCTCCTAGCGCAGTCGGTTGACACTACAAGAATGGGAGGGTGCCGGTGACCACGCGGTCCCAGACCTGCGCAAGGCGCATGCGTAGAACGCGAGCGCTCGGCCAGGCTCGGCTCGGAAGAGTCCAAGCGTGAGGGGAGAGGACTGTGGATTCAGATACTGTTTTTCTCCCGAAATAGGAAGTTCGCTTATTTTTTTCCTCCTTGACAGCATCTTAATTTAAAACATGACAATTGACCTACGGCTCTGCAGGGAGCGGTTAAGACGTTGAGAGGCCCGTCAAACTCTTCATGGTGTTTAGGCGCTCCTCCTCCGGGCGGTGTGTTGGGAGGGCCCAGGTCAAGGCGCGCGTGGGCGGAAACGGCGGCGGCGGCGGCGGCGAAGGCGGCGGCTGTCAGAGCTGGAGGGCCGGGCACCGCGGCCATGGAGGGTCAACGCTGGCTGCCGCTGGAGGCCAATCCCGAGGTGGGCGCGCTTCGGGGCAGCCCTGGGCCGTGGGCAGGTGCAGAGGGAGCCGGCTTGCTGCCGTGAGTCCACGGTGGTTTGTCTCTAAAGCGTGTTCTCTGTTTCGTTTTCAGGTCACCAACCAGGTGAGTGAGGTGTCTGTCGCTGGGACCTCGGAGTCTTTTCTGTCTGCTCGGTCCGCTTCCCTGCTGGACTCCACCTCCAGGCTTCCAGGGATTCTGGGATTTAATTTCTTGAGGGCCCCTCTTGTTCGGCTTTACGCGGTTCCGCCCCTTTCAGAAAGGGCCCTCTCCCTGCCACCTGGCTCCTGGAGATTCTCCCACCACTCTTCTGGTCCCATTTCGCAGCCACCACGTATCTTGGGGACTCCGGGTCTGAGGTTTGGAGGGGCTTTTACCCTGTATTCCTATTCCCCTTCCTTCTTCGTTATGCCTCCTGTTAGTGCCGATTCCATAATTTTCCTACCGGTCTACCTTTTGGATGACTAATTTGCCCACACTTCCTGACTCCAAGCTTTGTAAACTCGCCCACCCAGTCCTTGTAATTTCATCCACCGCCTGCACTATGAAATCATCTTCCAATCATCTCTTGCCCCATCAAGTCACTTTTCTTCCCCGCCACGCCCCCTTTATCTTCCAGTCTTTTAAAGCTGGACGTTTAGTTGCTGTTGTATCAAAGAAAGCTCAGTTTAATAGTTCCCACGCCATTCTTTGCAATCTACAGCAATTTAAGTTCCTTCTGGATGTTGGTGGTTGGGGGTTGGGGAGGGAGGAGGGAACATTTCCCAGCCACTCAGAAGAACAGTAAGTGCTACCAGGTATAAACTTTTGATCTGCTCAGGTGTGCCTTATTTTACCCTGTTTTCTTTTCATTCTCAACAGCTTATTTATTTTTTACTGCTCTCCTAGTTTATCATACTCCCCTTACCTCCACTATCTTCCTTCTCATCACCAAGGAACAATTCACCGTGTTCTTAAAAATACTGGTTTTTGGTTTTCAAAGCTTGTAGCAAATTCCCTGGACAGAGAGACATCCTCGTCTTGTTCTCTATCTTAGGGAGGAAACATTTGATCTTTCACCATTAAATATGTTAGCTTTAGGTTTTTGGTAAATGTTTTTTAAATCAGGCTAAGGAAGTTCGTCTTTTCCGCCTAGTTTGATGAGAGTTTTTCTTATGAATCTATGTTGAATTTTCGCAGATGATTTTTCTGCATCTCTTGAGATGATCATTTAAGGAAGAAATAATACCAATTCTACATAAACATAAAAGAGGGGAGACGGCCAGGCGCGGTGGCTCACCCCTGTAATCCTAGCACTGGCGCTCTGGGACGCTGAGGTGGGCGTATCACCTGAGGTCAGGAGTTCGAGACCAGTCTGGCCGGTGAAACCTCGTCTCTGCCAAAAATACAAAAATTAGACGGGCTTGGTGACACACTCCTGTAATCCCAGCTACTCGGGAGGCTGAGGCCGGAGAATCGCTTGAACCCGGGAGGCGGAGGTTGCGTTGAGCCGAGATTGTGCCGCTGCACTCCAGCCTGGATGACAGAGCAAGACTCTGTCTCAAAAAAAAGGAGACACTTCCTAACTCATTTTATGCTAGCATTATCCTGACGCCAAACTAGACAATTCATAATAAGAAAAACTGCAAATCAGTATCCCTCATGAACATGGATGTAAGAAATCCTCTACAAAATATTAGCAAATAGAATGCAGCAACAAATATATAAGAAGAGTAACATATGACCAAGAGCAGTTTATCCTGGTGTTGCAAAGCTGGTTCAGCATTCAAAAATCAATGTAATTAGCCATATCAATAGACTAAAAAACAAAACTTTTTAGATGATGTTAATTATTTTAACAAACTAAGTTTGTGTAAGTAGGAACTTACGTCCTGTGATTCAGCTGCTAGTGGACCTTGTTTCTAGGGTGTCTTGAAAAACTATCAAACACATTAATATTTTAGGAGCACCTTTTTTAATACCAGTAATCTGAACAGGAGCTGGTGATTCTTTGGTGATTAAAATATTCATGGTTTTCTGCTTTTCAAACCAGTTGAAAGACAGTAAGCAAGCAAACAAGTCATTAGCATTTATTATAAGTACAATAAGAAAAAGAACATAGTGCTTTGATAGAGACCAACAGGGAAAATGTAATACATGGAATAGTGACAGGAGACCTTTCTGAGATGATATAAACAGACAGACAATGTTATTTAGTATATGATTGTACACTATATCTGGGATGCTTTGGCGTGATTTAGTTTGCTTTGTTTTTTAAAGAAATAATGTGCTTTTAGTGGGAGAATGGGCAAGTATGTAAGAAATGGTTATAACTAAAAATTTTGTGGTTGTTTCTTTATTCTCTATGTTTTAGTGGCAGAACCAAGAATAGAAGATGGATAGAAATTTAGTTAACTGACTTAGAATTTGGAGAATGAATAAACCCTAACAACAATATCCATCCCACCCTCTTTTATTTCCTCAACCTAATGGAATGGTAGGATCTTGAACTCACTCTGTTACCATCTGGTAATTGCATGTGTTGTTATTATAATCAATGTGAGCAAATACTGCTTTAGGCTCTGATGATGCCTAGTGTTGTATAAGAATGGCCATCACATGTCTACTGTATGCAGATGAGTATTAATTGTTAGACATTAGCTAGTAACCATGTGTCTCAGCAGATGTGGTAGACAGTGATTTCTCTTGTTGGTTATTATGCTGTCAGCCCTTTTAAGGATACTATGTCATGCTACAGGTAGGACTTAATCAGAATAAAATGAGTTAAATGATCAAAAAAATTATTTAAACATTTTAAACTCTATTTACCTGTGCATTTAAAGGGGTAAATGCAGCTTGCAGCTGATAGAAAGTTACAGATAATTAAACATCAATAATTACAACGTTTATAGAATGTGATACAGGCAATCATTATTATTTATGACCATACTAAATCTTCATTGTGATTATTTTTTGTGATTTGAGTACAGTACAACCACATTATGTATATTTTACATATTGTTGTGCTTTAGAACTAATGATTTTTGTTTATATGGACCCCTCTCCACCCCAAGGATTATTATTCCTACTAGTGATTTTATTGAGGAGGCAAAATATTTTCTAGCATAATATCGAAAGGGAAATAAATTTACTTTAGCATAACTATTCTATTTAGCCTGTATGCTTAGAGTTAGAAAAAGAATTAGAGGTCATCTGCTGGCTTATTGCCTTAAATAATCACAATAAATAAATCACATAAATTCTCATAAGAATTCTCTAATTAGTAGATACCATTTTAGGAAAAAATCTTTGTTATCCTGTCCTCCTTGAGCTGCTGCCTTATCTGTTTTCCTTCTTTGTAAACTTTCCACAAAGAATCGTTCATAGCTGCTGCCACTGCTACCTCATCTCACATTCTTTTCCTTATTCATTCCTATGTAGCTTGCTTCTGTGTGTACCATTTCGTAGTAACTACTTTTGTCAAGTTTACTAATGATTGCCACTTTGCCAGATCCAGTGATCACTTTTCTGTCACCGTATTTCTTGGCCCTTCAGCAGCATTTGGTAGAATAGCCCACTCCATCCTTACTGAAACATCTTTTCTTGGCTTCTGTGATAATTCTGATTGTCCTCTATTTTCCTAATTGCTTAGAAGAGTCTCTGTTGCTAGATCATCTCCCTTCCAACTTCTAAGGAGTGCCTCAGCCACTTCATCCTAGACTGCTCATCTTTTCTATGTATTTTCTTGCCCTAGTAATATTTTCTGTTGTATAGTTCTAATACAATCAGTTGTCACATAGATGACCCCATGTTCCTCGAAACTCTAACATTGCCACCAAATTGGAAGCCTGTATATTCAGCTAACTCTTTGGTATCTTCATCTGGATGTCTTATAGATACCTTAAACTTAACATGGCCAAAAAAGAAATATGGATTTTCATCTTCCCATCTCTGCTCTAAACCCTTTTCTTCCCCATCTTCCAAGGGCATAGCCATCCATGCAGTGTTCGAGGTGACGAGTTGATGCCATTGATTCTTCTTTCAGATTGCCATTCCAGAGAGGCCGTAGTGTTCTTGATTTGATTCTTGGATCGTAAACTCTGCTTTGCTATCTACCAGCTCTGAGACCATGGGCAGTTATCTAACCTCTTTGTGTCTTAGTTCCTTAATTTCTTCCTTTTTTAAAGACAGGGTCTTGTTCTATCTCCCAGGCAGGCTGGATTACAGTGGCACAATCATAGCTCACTATAACTTTGGAATTCCTGGACTCAAGCAATCCTCCCACCTCAGCCTTCCAAGTAGGTAGGATACAAGCTTGCACCATCACACCTGGCTAATTTTTGTATTTTTTGTAGAGACAAGATGGTTTTACTCTGTTTCCCAGGCTGGTCTCAAATGCCTGGCCTCAAACAATTAGTTCCTTCATTTCTTGTAATCTCTTCTAATCTTGTAAGATCACTATAAGGATCAAACAAATTACTACATGTAAAATACGTAGAACAATGTCTTGAACAAAGCATGCTCTCCATGAATGTCAACTATTTTTAATATTCCATTTCCCATTCCTCAGATCTGAATGATCTGCAGCTCTTATGGACTCTTCTTGCAAAGGCTATTCCAAATGTGGCTATTCCATTTCAGCTGCCACAGTGCAAGCCACCATCATCCTTAGCTTGGACAACTATAGTAGGCTCCTGACTAGTTCTTCTGCTTCTCCTTTTGCTTCCCCAAAATCTAATTTCCATATGCACCCAAAGTGGCCTTCAATAAATGAGAATCACATCTTATGACTTCCTGCTTATCGTACTCTACTGGTCTTCCAATGCTTGTCCTTAGAATATACTTAAAATTTTTTGTTTTTTTTAAACTTTTAGCTTCAGGGGTACATGTGTAGATTTGTTATATAGGTAAACTCTTGTCACAGGGATTTGTTGTACAGATTATTTCATCACCCAGGTACTAAACCTAGTACCTAATAGTTATTGTTTCTGATCCTCTCCTCAGCCTCCACCCTCAGGTAGGCTCCAATGTCTGTTCTTGTCTTTGTATCCATGTGTTCTCATCATTTAGCTCTCACTTACAAGTGAGAACATGTGGTATTTGGTTTTCTGTTCTTGCGTTAGTTTGCTAAGGATAATGGCATCCAGCTCCATTTCAAGCTTTTATCGTGGCTGAATGAGGAGGTACTGCCCATCTCTGACCCACTCATGCTGTGCAGTCTTTGAATGTGGAGTCTGTTCCTGCTTCAGAGTCTTTGCACTTGCTCATCCTTTGCTTGAGTCATCCACTCCTGGTTGTTTCATGGTAGGTTCTTGTCATCTGTGGCTCAAGTTCAAGTCATCTCATCAGTGAGTCTTTGAGTACACAGCTAAATTAGCCCCCCGAATCTGTACTGTCATCCTCTCTTGTTTTATTTTCTTCATAGTACTTCCCACCTTGTGAAATTATCTTGTTTATGTGTATACTTGTTTATCATGTCTATCTTACCACTAGAATGTAAGTTCTGTGAGAGCAGGGATGTGTCTGAAGTATGAGAACGGTGCCAGGCTCATAGGGGGCCATCAACAAATATGTCATTGTCAGATGGAAGAATGAATAGATCTTATAAAGCTGCTTTCCTGCTCCAGAAGATCTCCCAACATTATCTTTAATGTGGTCATGAATCCTTTGCCTATTTCAATGAGCAGCATTCTATCTCTCAAAGTGGTTTTTTTAATAATAATAATAATAATATATAAGTAGAAGAATTATATTTCTTTTATTGAAACAAAATCTGCTTTCCCGTAACTTTCTCCAGTTGTCTATCATTCTTCCCATTGAAACCATAGAGTAAATCTAATTGCTCTTTAAAAAACTCTTTAAATTAAAAAAATTTGCTTCTTTTTGAGATAGAGGTCACACTATGCTGCCCAGGCTGGCCTCCAGCTCCTGGGGTCAAACAATTCTGCCACCTCAGCCTCCTGAGTAGCTGGGACTACAGGCATGTGCCACTGTACCTGGCTCCTAATTGCTATTTTATGATATTACTAAGAATATCCAGGGACAGGGATCATAGTAATTTAAGTCCTCTCTGAACATGCTTAGAAACTTCAGCTGTGATGTCTTCCAGAACCTTATCATACTGGTCACCTGCTTTTGGGCTTTCTTTTCTTGGCCATTGTCTTTCATAAAATATGCCTTCTATAGGCATATTTTCTGCTGAGTAATCTATGTCGAGTACAGTGGGCTATTACATTATCTTAAATGATCCTTCTTTTAAAGCAGACTAACATTATATAACCTTTGTTGGCAATTTTGTTGTTAGTCCATATTGAGCCTGCAGTGAAGTAAACTTCATTTTTTCTTAATCCACACATAAAGTGTTTTCAGTGTTTCTTCATTATGTACTTTAATAATTATTCTGTATCATTAAAATGTATTTTTGCTAGTTTCTACACTGCCATTTTCTCATTTAACTAATAGTTATTCTTCTACTACATTTAGCAGTTAATACTAGTTTACCGGTAGTAATAACAAGTAATTAATTGCTAGGTAAGTATAATTTTACATCATAATTCAAATCATTAATAAATTAGTAACAAGGCAGAATCTCTGGCTGCCCTGAACAGACCATTAAAGACCAGAGGAAGTGGCTTTAAGAACAAATTTGAAAGGAAAGTGAATTTTATCTATTTTTTTTAATTTATAAAAATCAGAGTTTTTGTTATTTGACTGTCACCTAAAGAATGAGGAAGATTTGTTATAATTCAGGGACGGGAACGAATAGGTTTTTAAGACAGAGAAGTCTAGTTTGTATGCAAAAACCTGGAGGGAAGAGATGGTTATAGACACTTTGAAAACTCTCAGGAATTCATTGTGGCCAAGTTAGAGAATAAAGTACCAAAAAGATACTCTGGGCAGAGAGAAATGAAGCTGGAAAAGTAAATAGGTGCCATAGTGTTCAGAGCCTTGCATGTGAATTCTGGCAGGTGGCCTTGAAAAAGCACTTAACCTCCCAGATGCAGTTTTCTTATTGGCTGGTAAAGGGATACACTGGGTTGAGTGCAGTGGTTCACACCTAGTGAGCACTTTGGGAGGCCGAGGCCAGAGGATTGCTTGAGTGTAGGATTTCAGACCAGCTTGGGCAACATAGTGAGACGTCTCTGCTAAAAAATAAAAAAATTTAACTGGCTGTAATGATATATTCCTGTAGTCTCAGCTACCTGGGAGGCTGAGGCAAGAAGATTCCTTCAGCTCAGGAGTTAGAGGTTGCAGTGAGCTGTGATTGTGCCACTGCACTCCAGCCTGGGCAAATGAGCAAGACCCTGTCTGGAAAAAAAAAAAAAAAAAAAAAGAAGATAAAATGAAACCTGCCTTGCCATGGCAGTAGAGGTGAAGTGGGTACTGCTCCTAGCTCCTCACATACAGGGGTCTCAGAACATATTTACAAATAATTTTAAATATTCTTTAGTGAAAAATTTGTCATTGGACCATAGAATAAAAAGAATAAGTTGACTGAAGATTTTTTAACAGCCAAATATTATAATGTATTAATTATTTTCTCAATTGGCCAAAATTTTAGAGGCATTGTGAAAATTTGTCGAGTTAGAGGTTTTTTTGGTTATTTTATTACTCAATATTTAAGTTTGAAAAGCCAGAAGACTGGTGTTAGAGGTTATGAAACCTTTTATCCTGCTTGATGTGAATGGGATGCTTCTAATTAACTGTGTAGAGATGGCTTTGCAAATACGTGTATAGATAATTATCTTTGTGAGCAGTCTGGAAAAAATTTTTTGGTATAGTTTTAAGACTATCATTTTGTGTTTTCTCCTAGTTTTGTAAATTTAAATAGAATACATATGTATATCAGTTCTATAGATTTGTAACTAACAGCTACATATAATTATTGTAAAACTAATGCTTTTATAAAATACTAGAAAATAAAAAGGTGGATTCACACCACCCAAGCTAACTGCTAACATTTTAGAAAATTTCCTTCCTATCTTTCTGTATTTGCATACGATCATTTCAAACACAGGTTTGTTTTTTTAATTGTAAAAGTAGGACATTTTAATGATTTTTTTTTTTTTTTTTGAAGAAGTGAGTGGTAAAAGTTGACCCTCTTCTCTACCCTTTCTCCACTTCCCGGAGGTAGTCTTTATAGCTGCTTTTATTCTTTGTATTCAGGTAGCTTCTGGTGAGCCTGACTCATGGTAATCTGGAGTCAGAATGTAACTAATACATTCAGTAGATTTTAGTTGCATTGAACTTCTTTATATCTATCTCATTTAATTGTTGATATGAGTAAAAAGTTAAAAAGCATGATTCTGGTTAAAATTTAATCAAGTTATGATTTCATCTATTATTGGATCATTCATTATATCCTCAGTTTGATACTAATTGGTATCACTACAGTGGCTGCCTTTGGTTCCTAGTACTTTTTGTACTTGTTAGCTTTGGCTGACATGGAGTAGATTTGCAGTGAAGTGATTTACAGTACTTGCTGATTTTGTCCAGACCTTTCACTAAAATATTCTAACTGTGACTTTTAGTTTGCAGCACAGATGTAAAATTGCTCTGTTGTATGTACCATCGTGTTTTATAACTTTATAACAGGATGACTTTGTGGGTACATAAAATTAACAAATAAATTTAAATTCTCTTATCAGGGTTCATGATACTTTTCCTTAAAAGGCATATTTAGGTAGTCTTCAGATTTGATTGATGAATGCTAGGGTTTTACATTAGGAGCCAAATGTATCTTTTCTACTTCTTTTCCTCATTATACAGAGGCTTCACTGATGTATATAGACATACAGATGGCTAGGTTATCTACTAAAGTAGAGATGTAATCTTTAGTCAGTTCTAGAAATATAACTTGGGTGTCTGTCATTCAGCCATGTACAGTGCTAGACAATGGGATTAAAAACATTGAATAAGACAGTTTTTTCCCTTGACTTTGCAGTTAATTTTTATCCTTTTTGGTTTTCAGATAGAATTGAATACTGAAAAAGCATAGACTAGGAAATTTGGAGGAAGTGGAGAAAGGAGCAGGAAGTAGTTTGAAGTGCTTTAGTGAACTATAAATAGAATCAAGTAAGAATGGATGTAATGTAGAGGAGCCCATTGATCTCCTCAGCCCCGGACTCTTTTTTGAGACGGGAGTCTGGCTCTGTCACCCAGGCTGAAGTGCAGTGGCGCGATCTCGGCTCACTGCAAGCTCCGCCTCCCGGCTTCACGCCATTCTCCTGCCTCAGCCTCCCGAGTAGCTGGGACTACAGGCGCCCGCCACCACGCCCGGCTAATTTTTTGTATTTTTAGTAGAGACGGAGTTTCACCGTGTTAGCCAGGATGGTCTCCATCTCCTGACCTCGTGATCTGCCCGCCTTGGCCTCCCAAAGTGCTGGGATTACAGGCGTGAGCCACTGCGCCCAGCCCCCAGCCCCCAGCCCCCAGGCCCGGACTCTTATAGGGCATGAGACTTGTTGCAAGAATGAACCTAATCTATGCTGAACGCATTCTTCTAAGAAAGTTTTTATAAATCAGTACATTTCTTATTAAACATACCTAGAACCTTATTTTTGACCAATGATATCATTAGCAAGTAGATTATCTTCTACGAGCAGAGAAATGAAGGGATAAGGACAGCTCCCCTTTAAACAGGAAGGTCTTGTCTTACAAAACTCAAATGCATGTGAGATGAATAACACTGTTTATATACGTGTCATGGCTTCCACTGGTTTTGCAAGACCTCATTTGATGGTCTAAGTACATGTGATCATTCTTCAGGGAGAAATGCCTATGGCACCTTTTTTGTTTGTTTTTAATTTCAAAATTTCAGATGTTAGACCAGCAAATACTATAATGTGTTCTTGAGGTAAGACATAGTGATGCATTTTAAATATGATTTTTGTTTCCTCTATTCCTTTTTTCTATCATCTAAAACTTATTTTGTAATGATGTACTTAAAAAATTATCAGCTTCTTTTGATATAAAGTTATTAATTTATTGTGAAAATGACATTCTCATTTTTTCTCTGTGTGATAGATTAAGGTCTGACATTTTGTTTTCCTGTGACATCTTAAGAATTGTAAAAAAGCACTAATTTTTTGTTACAATTATTTTGCCAGATATAAGAGAGGCAATGAAGTTAAGTAGGTTTCATTGTGTAGCAGAGGTCAGGAAGCCAGTAGTTTACTTCCTATATCAAGCATTTTCTGTTGTTCATAAAATGCATTAGATGCATTTTTGGCTTATATTACTCTTTGCTCATTGATACAATTCATGGTTATCAATCTATCTTTAAACCTCAGACATCATTTTTGGTAAATAGGATAAACTATGTTGATTTTCTGATAAAATGTTTATTTATTTACTATAACTTAAATGCCTCTCCTTAAAAACCAAGTGCTGGAAATGAGTTTAACATATCAACCAAGCCAACTTGTATGTATTTGATGAAGTCCAGGCTTATTAAATTCAATTCCAAAGAAATGGAGTTTGAAAAAAGAGGTTTTATTTCACATGTTATGAATGCTAAATATTTGTTATGTGCTATAAATAAATTGCTACCTCTTCTCACCCTATTCATAGAAAATCTGCTTTACTACATTCTTCCCCCCTGGTTTTACTGAAGTATAATTGACAAAAATTGCACATATTTAGGGTGTGCATTGTGATGTTTTGATATGTGCGGCTTTACTGCATTCCTACTGAATGTCAGTTACATTTGTATTTTATCCCTTTATATGTATTAGATACAGAGTACATATTTGTTGATCATTTCCCTTTTAACACTATGTATAGTATACTAGTTTTCTTTTACCAACTAAGGTTCCATTGTTTTTTTTACTTTCGTTCTTTCTTTTACCAGTTTCTCAAACAATTAGGTCTACATCCTAACTGGCAATTCGTTGATGTATATGGAATGGATCCTGAACTCCTTAGCATGGTACCGAGACCAGTCTGCGCAGTCTTACTTCTCTTTCCTATTACAGAAAAGGTAATTGTTAAGTAAAATAGAAAGTTTCTGGTAAATACAATTTTTGTTTTATTCTATCTTATTTTTTGAGGCAGGATCTTGCTCTGTTGCCTAGGCTGGCGTGCAGAGGTGTAATCATGGCTTACTGCAGTCTCAACCTCCCAGGCTCAAGCGATCCTCCCACTTAGGCCTTTCGAGTAGCTGGGACCACAGGCATGTTCCACCACACCTAGCTGATGCTTGTTATTTTACTTTTGTAGAGACAGGGCCTCACCATGTTGCCTGGGCTGGTCTCCAACTCGGGCTCAAGTGATCCTCCCGCATCGGTCTCCCAAAGTGCTGGGCTTACAGGCATGAGCCACTGTGCCCAGCCCAATTTCTTTTTCTTCTTTTTTTAATTTACAAAGTTTTTGATAAATACAGTCTTTAAGAACAAATGATCCCCTTCTTGCATAAAATTAGGCAATCTAGGCAGTACAGAAATCTTAAAACTGTTTTTATTAAAGAGATGATATTTAGATTTTGATGACAGTAAAGTCCTAGGTTAGTGCTTTAAGCTTGGGTAGTTTTCTTCTTTTATAAAAATTTGGTTGGTTTGCCTCAGCTGTGTTTTGATGTCACATTTTGATTTATCTATTTTAGAAATTTTAAGTACTAGAATAAACTTAAATACAGTTTTTTCAATATATATATAAAAGGAATCTCCTTTGCTTATTTTAAGTTGGTAGGGGAAACTGATAATGTGGGTTACATTATTTTCAAAATAAACTTGAATGGGAATCACTAAGCTTAAATACATTTTAATTGGCAGCTTTAGGGTGTGTTGGGGATTATAAATAGCTGTTCTTTGAGCTCTGTATTTAAATTCAAGTCTACATATTTTAGTCCTTTTTTCTAGAATGATATGTATGTATGTTTCTGTGTGTGTATATGTGTATACATATACATACATATATACATACAAATATACGTATACATATATACACACACGTATAGTGGAGCCAGAACTTTTAAGTGCATTTTATAATAGATTTTGAGGCTATATCCTTCTGATTTTTATTTTTAAAATTAGAAACAGTAGGATGATTGCAGTAGTTATGAAAAATGAAGACGTAAATGGGCAGATGTGAGAGAAATATGTTGATGATTTGTCATATTTGTGCTCAGGTCATCCTATTGTTCAAGACTAAATGGACCCAAATCCCACAGGATTTAAGACTTTGCTTAGTCCTGGAAATTCCTGGATCATTTTCTTTATGCTATAACAAATTAGCCTCAATTCAAGATAAATTAAATAACATTGAAAATTTTCTCTCTTCTACTTAAGGGTTCTACAAAACAAATTATTCAATAAAAGAAATGATATTTCTTTGCATTTGCTATTCATAATAGAGAAATTTGGAGTTAGGAATTTCTTACTGATTGTCTAGTGTTAGACCAAACCCCTACACAATGGTAAGGTTATGATTAGTGACATTTGTAGAAGAGTTAAGACAAAAACTTAAGTTTACTCTCTTTTAATCCAATGTTATTTTTACCTTTTTTGATTACAAAAATAAGCCAACAGATAACTATTCCAGGACCCCAATTGTAATGAACAGTAAATAATTGAAAAAAAAAAAAAAATCAGTTGCCCAAAGCTTAGGGTTTCTTAGCTGATGTGATACAAATAGGAGTTTTTATGTCTGAATTGGAAATTTCCAAACCATTGATTTTTTATGACTTTTTTTTGTAAAAAATAAATTAGATGTGATCTCTTTCATTTAGTGAGTGATCAGTATTAAAAAGGCATATTACTCTTATTAATAGGATTTAATTTAGTAGATTATCAGAGCTAAAAAACTTGCCCTGTTGAAAGGAAGAACACAGTTCTAAAGTATTTGTGTAAGTAAATTTGTACTTAGATAAGTAGAAAATTAAGTAAATATATAAGTAAGCATAAATACTTTACTTATATAACTATAATAACATGTAAGTAGAAAATATAAATAGCATGTACCACTTTTAGATATCTTATAGTTTTGTAGATCCCTATTTCAGCTTATAGGTGATATATTGCAGTTATTAAGAGGGTATCTACTGTATTCTTTAGGAGCTGCAAAGTGTTTGTCTTTGAAGTTCCAATTTAGAAATTGAATATGTTATTGTGAATGACTTAAGCATACTAATAGCAAAGGAACTGTCATGGGTACCTTATTACCCTTTATGTATGTATGTATGTATGTATGTATGTATGTATGTATGTATGTATATATGTATATATTTACTTGTTTTGAGACAGCATCTCACTCTGTCGCCCAAGCTGGAGTGCAGTGGCGCGATCTCAGCTCACTGCAACCTATGCCTCCCAGGTACAAGTGATTCTCCTGCCTCAGTCTCTGGAGTAGCTGGGATTTCAGGCGTGTGCCACCATACCTGGCTAATTTTTTGTGTTTTTACTAGAGACAGGGTTTCACCATGTTGGTCAGGCTCGTCTCAAACTCCTGAGTTTGAATGATCTGCCCACTTTGGCTTCCCAGAGTGCTGGGATTATAGGTGTGACTCATTACCCTTTAAAGTCAATCATGGTGGGTTTTTAAAAATAAATTTTATTGTGTGTATTTGAAATTTGCAACATGATATAGGATTCATATACATAGTAAAATAGTTATAGTAGTGAAGCAGATTAATATATCTATCATCACATAGTTACTTTTTTTGTTACAAGAGCAGCTAAAATCTTATTTAACAAAAATCTCTAATGCAATATGATTTTATTAACTTTAGTCTTCTACTTGTTTTTCCTATACATCTGCTATTTTGTGTCCTTTGACCTACATCATATCACATCCCTGCTAACCTCTGTTTCATTCTCTATCTCTGTGTATTTGAGCTTTTCCATGTATCAGTGTTATTATACAATATTTTTCTTTCTGTGTCTGGCTTATTTCACTTAGTATAATGTCCTTCAGGTTCATCCATGTAGCAACTGTTAGGATCTCCTTTTTTTAAGGCTGAATGATATTTCTGTGTGTGTGTGTGTGTGTGTGTGTGTGTGTGTGTATATGTGTGTGTGTATGTATGTGTGTCTATATCTATGCCACCTTTTCTCCCAACCAAGTACTAACAAGGTGCAACCCTGCTTAACTTCTGAGATCAGATGGGATTGGGCACATTCAGGGTACTATGGTCATAGACTATACCATGTTTTTATCCATTTAGCCATCTATGGACATTTGGGTTGTTTCCATATCTTGGCTATCCTGAGTAATGCTGCAGGGAACATGGAAGTGCAGATATCTTTTTTTTTTTTTTTTTTTTTTTTTTGGGGATGGAGTCTCGCTCTGTTGCCCAGGCTGGAGTGCAGTGGTGCGATCTCGGCTCACTGCAAGCTCCGCCTCCCAGGTTCACCCCATTCTCCTACCTCAGCCTCCCGAGTAGCTGGGACTACAGGTGCCTGCCACCGTGCCCGGCTAATTTTTTGTATTTTTAGTAGAGACGAGGTTTCACCATGTTAGCTGGGATGGTCTCGATCTCCTGACCTCGTGATCCACCCGCCTCGGCCTCCCAAAGTGCTGGGATTACAGGCATGAGCCACCACGCCCGGCCTAAAGTGCAGATATCTTTACAAAGTAGAGATTCATCTCCTTTACAAGGTGACTCGTCTCCTTTGGATATGAATTGCTGGGTCATATGGTAGTCTATTGTTAATTTCTTTAGAAATCTCCATACTGTTTTTCATAATGGCTGTACCAATCTGCATTCCCACCAACAGTACGCTTGTGTTCCCTTTTCTCCACACCCTCACCAATATTTATTATCTCTTTTTGATAATTACCATCAATGATAGTGTTTTGTTGTTGTTGTCTGTTTTGAGATAGGGTCTTGCTCTGTTGCCCAGGCTGTAGTGCAGTGGTGCCATCTCAGCTCACTGCAACCTTTGCCTCCTGGGTTCAAGCGATTCTCATGGCTCAGACTCTGGAGTAGCTGGGATTACAGGCATGTGCCACCATGCCTGGCTAATTTTTGTATCTTTATCTTTAGTAGAGATGGGGTTTCACCATGTTAGCCTGGCTGGTCTTGAACCCCTGACCTCAGATGATCCACCCCCTTCAGCCTCCCAAAGTGCTGGGATTACAGGTGTGAGCTACTGTGCCCGGCCAGTGATAGTGTTTTCAATGTGTTCTTTGTGATAGTGTGGTCCAGCCAGTAAATCATAGGCAAAGAAGCTATAAATTTTATTTCTCTGATATTTATGTCTCTTGGCCTTATTTTTTTAAATTTTTTGATCTACCATAATTTCTTTTTTTCCTTTAGTTGCTTTGTATCATTTTAGGAATTTTTCCTACACATTACATCTTGAAATTATCAAATCTTATTTTGCTTTGTCATCAGGAACATTAGCAACAGACTAAGCTGTAGAACTGTAAGCTTTTCAGCATAAGACCTTAATCTACTGAACCTTTCCAGTTTTTTATCAATCGAACTTACATGAATAATGTCCATTTATTCTGGTAGTATTACTTAAAATGAAATTTAGAAGCACAATAATAAAATTCATATTTTGAGCATAGATACATTTGTTGTTAGAAGCAGTTTATTATTTTTTTCTCCCATAGGCAAGAGATAAAAGAAGCAGTTTCGGCCGGGCGCGGTGGCTCACGCTTGTAATCCCAGCACTTTGGGAGGCCGAGGTGGGCGGATCACGAGGTCAGGAGATCGAGACCACGGTGAAACCCCGTCTCTACTAAAAAATACAAAAAATTAGCTGGGTGTGGTGGCGGGCGCCTGTAGTCCCAGCTACAAGGAGAGGCTGAGGCAGGAGAATGGCGTGAACCCAGGAGGTGGAGCTTGCAGTGAGCCGAGATTGCGCCACTGCACTCCAGCCTGGGTGACAGAGCGAGACTCCGTCTCAAAAAAAAAAAAAAAAAAAGAAGCAGTTTCTTAACTACTTGTAGGTTTTCTATAGACGTCGTTTGTTTATTTTATTGCAGGGAATCAGGAAAATGTTTTTGTAAAGGACTAGATAGTAAATATTTTCAGCTTTGCAGGCCTTTAAGTCTCTGTTGCAACTATTTGACTTTGCCTTGTAAACAGCCCATAGACAATACGTAATGAAATTTTACTTATGAAAAGAGGCAGTGGGCTAGATTTAGCCTGTAGGCTGTCATTTGCTGACCCTGCTCTATTAGAAGCAGAAAGTTATGGAAAAACTATAAACAAAACAATAAAATCATCTTTCTCCTCCCCACCTCACCGATTTTTTAACCTTTTTGCTATTTTTTTTACTCTTTCTTACTACTAGGAAGCTGAGATACAGAGACATTAAGTAATTTGCTACAGTCACACAGCTAATAACAGCTGAGCCAGGACGTGGGCCCAGGCTGTCAGCTGTAGAGCCCACATTTTTGATGCTTATTATTATACCCTATTGCTTTTATAACCAGTTATTATAGATAATGGTTAGTATCAGTTACGGATTATATAATGTGAGTTTTATAAATGTGCTATGATTTTCCAAAAGGAAAAATATTTTTGCCAATGATAAACAATATAGAAATGTAACAATTAGCAAGTAAAAGTTCTCCAGTAATCTCTTGGCCCAAAGATAACCTCTATTAAGTTTTTGCATACCCTTTCAGACTTTCCAATGTGTATATACATATTTTAAAAACATAAATGGGAATTGTTATTAATACATACTGACCTACAACCACACTTAGTTGTGGACAAAGTTCTAAATCAGAATATGTAAATCTATTATGCTTTATAATATTCTATTACGATATGCCGTAATATATGTTAACCAAATCTCCATTGATGTCTTAGACCAATCTCCTACAAAGGAAATTGCTTATTAGAGTGTATGAGAATTTCAAATGTTAATACATATTGCCATATGCCCTGTAACATGATCGTACAAATATGTACTTTTAATAATAGCATAGGAGAATGCCTTTTTGCCCATACCTTCACCATCACTGGCTACTGCTATTCATTTTTCAATCTTTTGTCAGTCTGGCAGGTGATAAATTAATTCTTTTATTTTAAACCCTTTCTTTCATAAAAATATTTTTTATCATTTGCATTTTTTCTTTTACAGACTGAGTTTTTTAATATGTTATTTTCCACAAATACACTATTGACTTTTTTTTTTTTTAATAGTATGAAGTATTCAGAACAGAAGAGGAAGAAAAAATAAAATCTCAGGGACAAGATGTTACATCATCAGTATATTTCATGAAGCAAACAATCAGCAATGCCTGTGGAACAATTGGACTGATTCATGCTATTGCAAACAATAAAGACAAGATGCACTTTGGTAAATGATTTTTCATTACTGCATTTTTTTCCTCCTTAAGATATAAGTTAATTTCATTGAGCAGTAGGTGGTGCTCTAATTCTTTCTTCAAACTATAAAATAAAGCATTCCCTGCTTCTTTTATGATGGGAATGTATATACTGTTAGAAGAAATATTAATCTTTTTCATTCTTTTATATTGTTGACTAATAGGGGTTGAACAAATGGACAAATATTAATAATGTAAGGCTTATCATTTATAACATGATCCTTACATTTCTAACCTACCAATGAAAGAATTTAACCTGAAAAATAGTAGCATACTTCTAGTATTTTCATATATTGGTCTCTTTGCTATATCAAGCCTTTTTAATTTTATCTTCTTTCATGTTCTCAGAATCTGGATCAACCTTGAAAAAATTCCTGGAGGAATCTGTGTCAATGAGCCCCGAAGAACGAGCCAGATACCTGGAGAACTATGATGTCGGTACCTTCTTTCTGTTTTGATCTCATATGTGGGCAAAATTTTGTGGGATTGTAGATGTGTTTGGGGGTTTTGTCTTGAAACCATAGTTTTGAGCAATTATGGATTTTATTGTATCCATTAAGAAAAGCCTTCTGTACTTTTCAGATAACTTTGAAATATCCATAAATGCTGATAAGTTGCCATTTCTTTTCTATGTTCAGAGCTGACTGAATGGATATCAGTTTGATTTACAAATTTTTTTTTTTTTTTCATAAGGAGTCTCGCTCTGCCGCCCAGGCTGGAGTGCAGTGATGTCATCTCTGCTCACTGCAACCTCTGCCTCCTGGGTTCAAGCAATTCTTGTGCCTCAGCCTCCCGAGTAGCTAGGATTTCAGGTGCGTGGCACCACGCCTGGCTAATTTTTGTATTTTTAGTAGAGACAGAGTTTTGCCATGTTGGTCAGGCTGGTCTCGAACTCCTGGCCTCAAGCAGTCCCTCCACCTCGGCCTCCCAAAGTGCTGGGATTACAGACACGAGCCACCGTGCCTGGCCCTGATTTACAAATTAATAAAATATCTTATGATTGACTATTCCTTACCATTCCCTCCCTAAAATAAATATATACCTGCCAGTACCCTATGTATCTTTTATTGGGAATTTGGAACAAGGCTGAAGATGAAAGGAAAAAGCAAAGGTTTAAAGGTAGACGTTAGACCATACTGTAGCTATTTTATCAGTGTCATAAAGGCCACATAAACTAGGCTATATATATAATATAGGTTATATTTAATTCAGGTGATAGTGATTGTACCACTTCATATAACTGTTCTGAAATGGTTTTTAAAATTTATTACTTTTGGAATCAATTTTTCTTTTGAAATCTTTTGACCTTTTAATAACATTATTAAATAGATTATAAGTTCTTTGAAATTAGGTGTATAATCTACAAATTATTTGGTTAGAACAATGCCTTATGTAGAATTTGTGTCTGATAAATTAATTGGTTTGATTATGTTATGCATTCCAATATACTTTGAGAATTTTAAATTGTTTTTTTCTTTAAAAAAAAAAACTGGAGACTTCATAAAACATCTTTATTATACATAAAAATAAACAACATGAAAATCAGTACTCTTACTAATGAGAGGTAGATAAACATTAATATTTTTTAGGGTGTGTATGTATATACACAATTTTTTAAACAAAAATTTGATCATACTGTAATGCTGTTTTATAACTTGCTTTTTTCACTTATCACAAACGTATTACATACCAGTAAGTATATATTTGATATTATTTAATGGCTGCATAGCTTTCCATTATGTAGTATTGTATTTCACCAATAAATTATTGTTAGAAATTTAATAGTTTTTCTTCTTTTACACTACTTTAATAAATACTGCAAGGTACATCATTGTAGCTAAATCTTTGTAAATATCCTTAATTATATATAATTATGTACAATTATATGTAAATATATAAACTCCTAGAAGAGAAATTGCTGGATAAAATAGTTTGCATGTTTTTAAGGCTTGGATATTTATTTATTGCCAAATTGCTATTTATAAAGATTGTACTTTCACCTGTAATTTACTATTGTGCCCATTTCTCTGGCTGTTTGCAAATAGTGGGTACTGTAAGAGTGGTTTATTTTTTTAGTTCAGGAAACTAAATTCTGTAGCTTCTGATAAATGCATGAGTTGTGCTCCACATTTCTCAATTGCTGACTGAAACTGCATGATTAAGCATAAATACAGCCAGAGCTGCAGAGGAGCATGGAACCTGGAGAAACAGATGAGATAAGCTTCTTTAGTCTCTATCTGTGAAATGCTTACTTTATTCTAGTCTCAATTGAATAAAGTGTTAAGTGTTAGTTCTAACAACTGAATAAGTTAAATGGCCCCTACTTAGAGCCTGGAAATTACAAATAATCAGATATTCAATTTCCTAAGTTTTCAGAGATTTGCGAGTTACACAGTACAGCAATTCATTTGATTACCCAGATATCATTCTTAAATATCTAGTACTAAGCTTTCTTAAATTTCCTTCAATTTTTTGTTTCTTTAGAAGACTTTAGGTGTTAAAATTTAGTTTTGTTGTTTTCATTTAAAAAGTTGAGTATAGGCATTTTTTCCAGTGAGTACCTTTATTCTTGTTACAGGCCATCCGAGTTACTCATGAGACCAGTGCCCATGAAGGTCAGACTGAGGTATTTCACGTTTTTTCTAAATTTTTCTTGCTATGTGTAAATTTAACCATAGTATTATTGTAGGACATACAGTTTTAGAAAGTTACCTGGCTTTTTGTTTTTTCCTTTGAGAGAATTTGCTTAAGCAAAAGCAGTCATAAAGTAGCAAAAGGACACGTTTTGACAAGCTGTTAAGATGCTGCTGTCTGCTGTTTCAGTTTATCTAATCATTTAGAGATAATGCAGATGGTGTGCTGTTTGTGCGGCTTGGTGGCCTGTGTCTTCCCTATCAGACTCCTTTGACGTCCAACTATTTTGAGAAAAATACCTGCACTGTTATTGTACAGTTAAAAAGCCTGTGTCTTTATTACATCCGGCTTCCAGCAGAAAACCCATCATTTGCTTAATAAATTTGTTTCAGGGTAATGTAATGATCTTTACCATCTTTACCCTGTTAGCTAGTTCAGCTGGGGTTGCTTTTCCTTTCCTTCTCTTGCCTCTTTTTTCTTTTTTTGGTTTTCTTTCATTTTTCCTTCCATCTTTTCTTTCTTTCTTTCCTTCCTCCCAGCCCTGACTCTATCACTCTAAGAGGAAGTTTGTCAGAAGGTATTTTAGTCAAAAAGAATTTAACTAAAGCTGTTTGGTATGTTTATAGCACATTTAAGGGTTAATACCAGAGAATTAGAGGTTTTCTTCTTTCTTATCCCATAGGTAACTTGAAACACACACTTTTTTTTTTTTTTTTTTGAGACAGAGTCTTGCTCAGTTGCCCAGGCTCGAGTGCAGTGGCTGATCTCGGCTCACTGCAAGCTCCGCCTCCCGGGTCACGCCATTCTCCTGCCTCAGCCTCCCGAGTAGCTGGGACTACAGGCGCCCGCCATTGTGCCCAGCTAATTTTTTTGTATTTTTAGTAGAGACGGGGTTTCCCCATGTTAGCCAGGATAGTCTCGATCTCCCATAGTGCTGGGATTACAGGCGTGATCCCCCTGTCTCGGCCTCCCATAGTGCTGGGATTACAGGCGTGAGCCACCTCACCCGGCCGAAACCACTTTTTCATGTAAAAGATGACATTGCCTTTATACTTAAAAAAAAAAAAAAAAAAAGAACTTGAAAAAAATACTTGATTTAAAAATCACTCATTTTGGCTGAGCATGCTGACTCACACCTGTGCAGTCCCAGTGCTTTGGAAAGCTAAAGCAGAAGGATCGCTTGAGGCCAGGAGTTTGAGACCAGCCTGGGCAACATAGCAAGACTCTGTCTCTACAAAAAGTAATAAAAATTAGCCAGGTGTGGTGGTGCACGCACCTGTAGCACTAGCTACTAGGGAGGCTGAGGCGGGAGGATTACTTGAGCTCAGGACTTCGAGGTTATAGTGACCTATGATTGCACCATTGCACTCCAGCATGGGGGACAGAGCAAGACCCTGTCTCTATAAAATATATATATATTGGTTGCTCTTAGGTGCTGCTTTCAAAGGTGTGGATTATTGTTTTTTTACTAAGTTTATCCATACACAAACACATAAGAGGCCTGTCTAAATGTTTTTAACACCAGATTGGAAATTAATGAAATGCTGTTTTGTATTGCTTTATATGATCTTGAACATATTCATAATCTTCACTATGCTTTGATTTTTTGTTTGCAAATTTATAGTGTTAAAATTGGTGATGATGAGGATCAGTGTAAGTTTATTGTTAAGATATGAAGACAATTACTTGTAATAAAACAATTAAATGCTTTAATACATATTCACTACAAAAAATATTTATTTTTGCCATACTTCTCTTGCCCCATTTTTGGAGTTTCATCCAAATTATGGATTTACATTTAAACTTCTTTTTAAATGATCTTCATGTCTCTTTTTTCAGACCTAGCCGCCTTCATTCTTTCCAGTCTTGGATGCCTGTTAGACATCATCTGAATGACCCCACTGTATTTTAGAATGCATTTTTATTTGTTTGAGCTTATTATCTGTATCTTAAACTTTTTCTTCCCTTTATTGTTTCTGTTTCTTACAATAGTTCCACCATACTTTTTCCCACCGTAACTAATCTAGTACAAATTTGTTAACTTCTGGTTTAGAAGATGTGCTTTTTATGCAGATTCTCAGTTTTTATTCCAGTTCTCATTCATTTTCACACACTTCTGCTGGATTCCCTTTCCTGAAATGTACCTGAATCAGTTGGCTGCTAAAATTTTTCTAGGGGTTTCCTAGTGCATAGAGCAATAATTCTCAAAGTGGAGTGCAGATAGAAGTCAGGATTTTCTGGAGGGCTTTTTTACACTACTGTGTACTCCCATAAGAATTAATCTTTTCTGCTCCTTTCCCATCTCCCACAGTTTAGAAACACTACTGGAGTGAGCCATTATTTTTTATGTATATTATAACCATGAAATGTGTTGGAGTGAAGAAAAAAAATGTTTGAGAATTATTCCTCAAGCCTGGACAGTCAGTTTCAGGCTCTTTAACCTAGCTGCATTCAAGGTTTTCCTAACCCTGTCTGTCTTGTCTTGTCTTGTCTTGTCTTGTCTTGTCTTGTCTTGTCTTGTCTTGTCTTGTCTTTTCTTTACTTTTCCTTCCTTCCTTCCTTCCTTCCTTCCTTCCTTCCTTCCTTCCTTTTTCTTTCTTTCTCTTTCTCTTTCTTTCTTTTTCTTTCTTTCTTTCTTTCTCTTTCTTTTCTTTTCTTTTTCTATTTTAACTTGTCTTTCTAACTTTAATTATTTCTTTTTAGCCATCCCTTATTTCCTTATTTTATTATTGCTATTCTTCTTGCAGTACTCTCTTTCTGAAAATATTCTTTCCCTCAATCTCTTGCACTTCTTCTATCCATTCTTCAAGACTCAGCTTAGTATGATCTTCAGCATGAAGCAGTTCCTGATTATCAGAACTGGATGTATTTTATCCTTTATATGAACTCTTTATATGACTACTCCAACTATTTGCATTTTAGCTATTTCATATTCTCTTTCATTTTTTAAGATGTACATTTTTTTCACATTTTAAAAACTCTAAAATTAGGATGTATCTTAACAACTGATGTCATAGTTTACTTGGCGTTATTCCCATCTTAGTGGTTCACAAAATGGTGTGTCATGTAACCAATGGCGCCTTAGTGTGAAGTATTGTATCTTATCTCCCTTTCTGTGGCTCTTAGGCCTAGCATTGGCATCTGATTCATTTGTGCATGTTCCAAATTATCCAATACTGTTCCTTACACACAAGTACAACACATGTGTATTAATTAACCAGAATTAGCTCAGAACTGTCCTTGGTAGTGTAAGAAATAAAAAAAAGTGGGGGGTTAGGGGCGGCAAATCTTAGTTTTCTGTAGTCCCCTGAGTAAACAAAACATATCCATTAGCCATTGTTTCCAAATAGGACAGCGTTAACATTTTGGAAAGGGTTCAATTCTTTTTTGTGCAGGACTGTTTTGTGCACTCCAGGGTGGAATATACTTACCTCTAGTTGCCATATGTTAGTGTCTCCCAGTCACTGAGAGAACAAAAACCTGTAGCTTTCAAAATCCAGTTGTCATCTGGCTTTAAATCCCTGCATCAGGGGCTTTTAATAGTTTTCTGATCATCTCATTTAAGATTCATCTCCCGGCCGGGTGTGGGGTCTCACGCCTGTAATCCCAGCACTTTGGGAGGCCAAGGCAGGCAGTTCACCTGAGGTCAGTCGCTCAAGACTAGCCTGGCCAACATGGTGAACCCCGTCTCTACTAAAAATACAAAAATCAGCCAGGTGTGATGGCATGTGCCTGTAATCCCAGCTATTCGGAAGGCTGAGGCAGGAGAATCGCTTGAACTCAGGAGGCGGAGGTTGCAGTGAGCCGATATCCCACCACTGCACTTCAGGCTGGGCAACAAGAACAGGACTCTGTCTCAGAAAAACAAACAAAAAAAAAAGATTCGTCTCCCATCTATGGGCTTAAGAGTGTTCGGTGTATTATTATCTCCATTGCTGTTTGTATTCCAGCCTACTGATTTTTTTGTCAGTTCCTACAAAATACGTAGGTCTTTGCTGTCTGTATTAGTTTGCTTGGGCATTCATCACAAATTATTACCAGGTGCCTTTAACAACAGAAATTTATTATCACACAGTTCTTGGGGCTGGAAATCCAACAGCAAAGTGTCAGCAGGGTTGGCTTCTACTGAGATGTCCCTTCCTGGCTTGCAGACTACCACCTTCTCACTGTAGCCTTACATGGCCTGTCCTGTGTATTCATATGGAGGGGGTATGGAGAGAGAGGGGGAGAGAGAGATCAATCCGTCTGATGTCTCTTCCTCTTCTTATAAGGATACCAGTCCTATTGGATTAGTGCCCCATTCTTATAACCTTACTTAACATTAACTACTTCCTTCAATACCCTGTTTTCAAATATAGTCACGTTGAAGGTTAGGGCTTCAACATATGAATTTGGCAGGGGGGACACAATTCAGTCCATAACACCATCTTTGTGCTAACAACCCAGTACACTTCTGGGTATACTGCTTCTCTTTGCAGAGTTGGAGACTTCTTATCTTTCAGGTCTCACCTTAAAAGTCACTTTTCAGGCTGGACGCGGTGGCTCAGGCCTGTAATCCCAGCACTTTGGGAGGCCGAGGCAGGCAGATCACAAGGTCAGGAGATCGAGACCATCCTGGCTAAGACAGTGAAACCCCGTATCTACTAAAAACACAAAAAACCTAGCTGGGCATGGTGGCGGGTGCCTGTAGTCCCAGCCACTTGGGAGGCTGAGGCAGGAGAATGGCGTGAACCCGGGAGGCGGAGCTTGCAGTGAGCTGAGATTGTGCCACTGTACTCCAGCCTGGGCAACAGAGCGAGACTCCGTCTCAAAAAAAAAAAAAAAAAAAAAAGTCACTTTTCAAAGAAGACTTCTTTCATCACTGTTAAGTAGGTCCTTCTGTCTTACATTTTATCATAAAATCCTGTTTATTTTCTTCCTGGCACTTTAAAATAGTCAATAAGTTTTTTCTTCCTTGTGTATATTTGTTTATTTTGCTAACTAGAATGTAAGTCCCATGAGGAAATAGGCCTTGTTTGTCTTGCTCACTTTGAATCCCCAAGACAAACTGGACATATATAGGCATGTATAAGAATTACATAGTTTGAAGGTAAGAGCACAGGATATAGGTTTGTATACTGACCCCACTGCTTATTAGCTTAGGCAGGATACTTTCTTCAGCACAAAATACAAATAATGGCATTTACCTTATGGGATTGTTGTGAAGATTAATGAGTTAATTATATAAACTGCTTAGAATAGTACCTGGCATTTAATGGGCACTCAATAAATATTAGGTGGTAATTTTATTTTACTAGGCATCCAGTAAAATGAATCTGAATGGCAGAAGATGAGGCTGAAGTAATAGGGTGAAGCCATATCAGGGGGGCTTGGATTTTATAGATAGAGAACCACCAGAGATGGTACATTTACTTTTCAGCCTATTGAGTTTAAGGTGAGTTTTTTAGGTCATATGTGTAGGAGTCTAGAGCTCAGGTGAGATATCTGGAGTCTTTGGTATTTGGGTAGTAGCTAGAACCCTGAGAATTCTACAGACGGAGAATAGTAGTAGACCAATAATAAATCCTTGGGGCGTGTAGGTGTTGAAAGAGTGGGTAGAGGAAGAGGAGCCAGTAATAATATAGTGTAATAACAAGTAGCATCATCACTGGCATCATTGGTACTCTCTATCAGAACGTTTTCATGGGAATGGAGGAGGCAGGAGCCTTATTGCATGCTGAGATTTGTAGACTAAATGAAAAATCTGTAAGTTGAGTCAGTAGTCTTTTCAGAAGATTGGCCATAGCATACTGCTCTAGAGTAATTGTTTACGTACTTTTCTCCATCCCACTGTGATTGTCTGGTAGATCAGCTAATACAGAAATCTGAACAGTAGCCCCACCTCACTTATGCTTCATTAACTTACACTGAAAGGTATTGCTTTCATCTTTCACTTAAGATTAAAAACATAAAAGAAGAACAGTGGGCTATGAGGCAACGGTGAGGAAATTAAATTATTAGTGGCAGAGAGTGTTTTCTTTTTTTCCATTGATTTTCCACTTGCTACAACCACCATTTTGTACTTTATTCTAGATAGAGTAAAATAGTGTTATTAGAGTTGCTACAGAAGTTTGATATGTGTCATTTAATTCCAGTACCAGCCCTATGAGGTATTACCATTGTCCTCTTGTCCCCCTTCTGTAGATGAAGCAATTGAGGCACAGAAGGTTTTAGTTACTTGCCTCAAGGTCACATATCTGCTAAGTGGTAGAGCTGGAATTTGAGCTGAAACCATTTGGCTGCAGAATCTAGTCCTAATTCCTCTGTTCTCCTCCTGTCACCCCCACCTTCAAACAAACACTTTTTCTTTTTTGTTTTTTTGAGACATAGTCTTGCTCTGTCACCCAGGCTGGAGTGCAGTGGCATTATCTCGGCTCACTGCAACCTCTGCCTCCCAGGTTCAAGCGATTCCCCTGCCTCAGCCTCCCAAGTAGCTGGGACTACAGGTGTGTGCCACCACACCCAGCTAATTTTTATATTTTTAGTAGAGACGGGGTTTTGCCATGTTGGCTAGGCTGATCTTGACTTCCTGGCTTCAGGTGATCTGACTACCTCGGCCTCCCAAAGTGCTGGGATTACAGGTGTGAGCCACTGCCCCAGCCAAACAATTTCAATAAAAGTTTGACAGCTAATTTTGTAGCAGTTCTGTTAAGACCAGTGTTTTGTATTAGGCTTAATGTGACTATTTATATCCTAGCTTGGGCTAGCAAACAGATTGTGTGAGAAATAGTAAATTGATAGCTTTTCAGTTACTCCTGAATTTTATTTCTTTTTTATCTTTTCTTTATTATTATTATTTTTTTGATGCGAAGTCTCGCTCTGTCGCCCAGGCTGGAGTGCAGTGGCGCGATCTCTGCTCACTGCAACCTCTGCCTCCTGGGTTCAAGCAATTCTCCTGCCTCAGCCTCTGAAGTAGCTGGGACTACAGGCGCGTGCCACCGCACCCAGCTAATTTTCTGTAGTTTTAGTAGAGACGGGGTTTCACAGTGTTAGCCAGGATGGTCTCGATCCCCTGACCTCGTGCCTCAGCCTCCCAAGTAGCTAGGACTACAGGTGCGTGCCACCACAGCTAGCTAATTTTTTGTATTTTTAGTAGAGACAGGGTTTCACAGTGTTAGCAAGGATGGTCTCGATCTCCTGACCTTGTGATCCACCCGCCTTGGCCTCCCAAAGTGTTGGGATTACAGTCATGAGCCACCGTGCCTGGCCCTGAATTTTATTTCTTTAAAGTGGGTTCATGATTGAGTTTTGAAGCACGGTGTTACAAAAATTAATAATAGACATATAAAGCTAAGCTTTCAATTGACTAATGTGTTGGTCGCGTGTGTTATGGTAATGTGTGGCCCTAAACGAAATACGGTTGAATGTTCTACTAGAAAAATAGTTACTGATTTTAAAATTAATATAACCTGATATATGCATGCCCAGTTAAGAAATTTAAAAATGAATGTATACAGTTGGCCCACTGTAATGGTGGGTTCCTTACTTGTGGATTCAACCAACCACTTAATGAAAATATTTGAGGCTGGGCGTGGTAGCTCATGCCTATAATGCCAGCACTTTGGGAGGCCAAGAAGGGAGGATCGCTTGAGGCCAGCAGTTTGAGACCAGCCTGGGCAACATAGTGAGACCCTGTATGTACAAAAAAATTAGCCAGATGTGGTGGCATGCACCTATAGTTCCAGCTACTCTGTAGTCCCAGCTACTTGGGAGGCTGAGATGGGAGGATGGCTTCAGCTCAGGAGGTCAAGACTGCAGTGAGCTGTGATCATGCTGCTGCACTTCAGCCTGGGTGACAGAGACCTTGTTTCAGACAAAAAAGAGAAAAAATATTTGAAAAAAAAAAAAGATGGTTGTGTCCGTACTGAATATATACAGACTTTTTTTCTTATCATTATTCTCTAAACAATATAGTATAAATAAAATTTATATAGCATTTACATTGTATTAGGTATTACAAGTAATCTAGAAATGATTTAACGTGTACAGGAGGAGGTACATAGGTTATATGCAAATACTACACTATTTTATATAAGGCTTGTGAGCATCTGTGGATTTTGGTATCTTCAGGGGGGTCCTGAAACCAATAGTCCATGGATATCGAGGGATGACTGTATATTCACTCCAACTAAGACCTTTCAGAATAACTGCAGAATAATAAGATTGTTAGGAAGTTCCAAGTTCATATGGTATCGAGGGATGACTGTGTATTCACTCCAACTAAGACCTTTCAGAGTAACTGCAGAATAATAAGATTGTCAGGAAGTTCCAAGTTCATATGGTTTGGGCTTCCACTAAAGTGTCTAGTAGATTAGAAGATCTCCTTATTTTAAGGCTTTTCTATTCACAAAAGATTCTAATAAGTGTTTTTAAAATTGTGAAGACGTATCAGTGATGTAATAGGGGAAACAGTCTGTAAGTCAAATGTGAAGGCAAGAAAGAAAAATCCAAAAGGATATTTTATTTGCCTTCAGACCCTACTTTTACTTCATTGACACTTAACTAAAAAGTAATTCCTAAAATTTGTGATTTGTCCATATTAATTGAGGAGCCAGCCCAGATATGGGCAGAGATCACCTGATGATTTATTGTTTAACTTTTTGTAGAAAGAGTAAGTTTGTTGTACTGCCCAGAACCCCCCCATGTAAATTAATAGTAATAATGAAAAATAACAGCAGTATTGTTTTCTGTTTTTAAATAAACATACCAGTATGGAAAAAATAGCAAAAGACACTTTTTGCATCTATGTATATTTGCTACCATTCTATTTTTAGTACATTTTTTGAACAGTTGAGATCAAGCAATTTTGTTTGACTTTTTTCTTAACATATTACCATGAACTTTTTTTTGTTTCATCAAAATTTCCTCATTAAAAAAACCTTTGCCTACTGTATACTATCATGTGAGTAAACCACAATTTATTTTTCATTTCCTTAACTTTTGATGTTTAGATTATTTTTAGTTTTTCAAGTTAAAAATATAACTTAATTGAATATCCCTGTTTAAGTATTCTTTTGGATTCTTTCTTTAAGGTAGTTTCTTGTAGATGGGATTACTGGTTCAAAGGAATAAATATTTTTATGATTCTTGTTAAATAATGTAAAGTTGTCTTTCTTTCATTTGTTCAATCAGATAACCTGTTTGAGCACCTACTATACTAGGCACTGTGCTTATAATTGTACATACAAAGATAAATGAGACATAATTTGTGTCTTCAAAGATCTTTTACTTCAGTGGTGACTGCAGCTTTGAAAATCGCTTGCCAGTATTGAATTCCAGTTCTAAATTTTTGCTTGTTTAATAGGGGGAAATAACATGTTTGATTGCTAATGATACTTAAAAGATCTTTAGTAAAAGTTTTTGAAGTTAATTTAAATCATAAAATATGTAATTAATTTACAATGAAATATTAATATGTAATCTATTTTGGTTAGTGTTGACCTATAAAAGAGGGATTATTTGACCACTGGGGTAAACAGTGCATAATTTCTGATTTCAAGTATGTCATCATAAATATATATACATAATTAAAGGTACATGTGTGTGTTTCTGTGGGTGTGTATATTTTTAATTTAAGAAAATCCTCTGTTTAGAATCTACTTGGCTTTTTTGGCCCAGCCAGTACAGACTGTCAGGGGAAGTAAATAGTATAAAGTTTCATCTTCATTAGATGTATATGTGTAGTTGCGTGGCTTCATTTTACTCTGAAGTATAGTTTTTAGTTATTTTTATTATTTTGGGATTACAAAGAGATAACAGAAATCATTCCAATAAGCCAAAAATGATTTACACACAAATTGAGGTGCTCACATATTTATTTCCCTCCTTTTGGAATTTATTTTCTTCTTTACTTCCTTCACTTTGAAAGAATCTGAGGATATTAGGAAGAAGCTTCGTTCTTAAATAATATAAAATTTAAGTTGCTGATTATCTTGCAAGAATCAGGCGGAAACAATACATGTATCATGCGGTTCAAGATGTAGAGTCCAGTTTTGTCAAAAGTCTGAAACTGCAACTTTCTGATCTTTGTTTTTCTTTACTTTTCATACCTCATTTTCTTTATTTCAACATGACTTAATCTTTTGGAGGCAATTTTATTTTATTTTATTTTATTTTATTTTTAAAACCGAAAATGCTCTGGGACTCCCTAGCTTGCCTCTGTCTCTCTTCTTTTTTTTGTTTCTTCCGGATATTCCCTGAATAGAGGCCTTCCCTTTCCCCTTTTCTCTCCCTCCCTCTGTCTTCCCTTCTTTTTTTCCTCTCCATTTCTCTCCTTTCCTCCCCCCTTCTTTCTTCTTTGCTGATCTCAGAATTTTAGAAACAGAGATATTAAATTATTACTTATTTTAAAGGAAAATTCTTAGATCTAACTTACCAGTTCACCCTTCCAGATCTGACTAGATGAAACTCATCTAAGAATGCTTTCAGCAATAAAAATAGCATTGATGTTGTGTTTGGTGATGGTGAAAGTTTTCTGTTAGTTTTGTTTTATATCACAACTTTCCAGAGTAGAGGATAATGTTAGGATATAAGATTTTTTTTCATTTGTAATAAAGGAGAACTTTATTTGGGGCTACTCTCAAACTGTAAAGAAAATAATTTCTGGGAATTAGTTTGAAAAGTTTAACAATGGTAAGCTTAGGTTTAATGTAACATGTAGATGTACAGGTATTATATTAATAGATATTTCTAACATGGAGAATTATAAACTGAAGGGAGAAAACATAATTGTTAAACCAGTCGGGGAAAAAAGTCTTTTTAGAATATCTTGATGTCTGTGGGCATCTTGATTTATTAGGTGAGCAAAATGAAGAAACTTACCATTATCCAGATTTTCCATGGAATATGTAGTGGTATTTTGTGTATTTTGATATCTATCCCATATTTAACTTGTGACTTCTTTGCCAACCGAACATGGATACTCTGTAGGAAACTTTGCATCTTTTGCATGGATCTGGCTTTAATTTCCTTTTTAAAATTTGAACCTTAAATTTACTGTAATCCAATGTATTACACTGAAATTTACTAAGAAATCTATAGAAATCCATTTAGAATTAATTTATAATTTGGTTTTAAACTCATAAAGTTATACATGTATGTGTTCTCATGCATGCACACACACATGTCCTTACACATATGTGTACACACATTTATAATCTAATTTTCATAGCATTTGGCAGCTCTAGAGATGTTCCCAATTATTTTCTTTTCCATGTGCCATATTTTAGACTCAGCGGTCTTGTCCTCTCCCTCTCCCTCTCCTCAAAATTGTTCGAGGTGCTCACCAGCTTTCAAGTATTCTCACCTTCTTAATTTTTACTCCTTTTGAAAGTATATCTGCCATATTATTATAATGATGGTTACCATTTTCTGAATTCATGTTATGGGGCAGGCTAATTGCTGTATGTACCCTAGTTTGATCCCCTCAACTCTGTAAGATAGCTGTTACTCCATTTTGCAGATGGGAAATCCAAGAAGTTGCTAATATACTCAAGGTCACACAGCTAGTGGGTACTCCTGTGCTCTTAAGGCAACAAAACACGTAGGTAATTCAAATTGCTGAAACTAAATAAAATGAGGTTTTTAAAATTTAAATTTTTGTTTTTGCCTTAAAAACAAGGCTATTCACAGCTAGTAATTTAAGGCAAATATGTAATAAGTTACAAATAATCATTCAGAGTTGTGCCGAATACTTTGTTCTTTTTTGCCTTTAACATCTAAATCAGTTCTTATTCAGTACACTAGATTTTTTTTCCTATTAACAGGAAATCTTACCCATAAACCAGCCACAGTCTTTTGGTAATCATGTTAGGTATATTTTAGAAAACAGTAATTATTTTAACCATCTACCCACTAATGATCCCTTCATGTTCCAGAAATTACATGGTTGTAAGGGTATTTTTCGTAATAATAGTATGTCAATTTAAATGAGAAAATGCTTTGGCTGTAAACCAAAACCCACTTACTTTATTTTAGAATTTTAACATAATTTAGATTTAAGCACGTACAGTACCCACCAAACCAAACACTTGATTTCTTTTTTTTTTTTTTTCTTTGAGACAGGGTCCCATTCTGTTGCTCAGGCTGCAGTGCAGTGGCTCGATCTTGGCTCACTGCAGCCTTGATCTCCCGGGCTCAAACCATCCTTCCACCTCAGCCTCCCAAGTAGCTGAGACCACGGGCATGTACCATCACACCTGGCTAATTTTTTTTTTTTTTTTTTTAGTAAGGATGGGGGTCTCCCTATGTTACCCAGGCTGGTCTTGAACTCCTGGGCTCAAGTGATCTTTCTGCCCTGGCCTCCCAGAGTACTGGGATTACAGGTGTGAGCCACTAACAAAACACTTGACTTCTTCTTAGGCAGACCTTGATTTTTTTTTTTTTTTAAGTCTGGATCATTTCTTTTTAGCCTTTACAGCATTTCGAATACGTTGGTTATTTTATTTAAAAGTTTAAAGAGTAATTCATTCATTTTTTGCCGTATAAAAAAGTGCATGCACACTAACTGTGAAGGAAAAGTATTTTGGCCTTTGAGGATGTAGGTGGTGATTGTTGTTGTTTTTTGAACTAGTTTTAAGTTTGACAACCAGAAGGTAGATTTGAATTATACTCAGGAATTCAGATAGAAATAGTAATAGATGTGCCTTTATGAATCAGTCAAATTAGTTGACAGTTGATGGGTGAGTGGCTTTGCTTGCAATGGAAAACACTGAAATTGGAGCTGGGAGTCATGAGTCTGCCTCTGGCTTTCACACTCACTAGTTATGTGGCTTTGGGCAAGTCAAGTAGGTCCTTGTGCTTCTGAAAAAACCAAAAATGTCATGCTTATGGTCTGTATTCTCATAGCTCACTTTCTCTGTGTGTGTAAGTGAATGTGTGTGTGTGTGTGTGTGTGTGTGTGTGTGCATGTTTAAACTCAGAGGGTTTCAATCAGAATTAATGTTTAAAAATCTCATGCAACAATTACTTATTAAGTATCTTAGCATTCTTCCTGAAGAGTAAAACATTTAATCTGCATTTTAAAATTCCTCAGGTTTCTGAAAAGCCTAGTCAGGTTTTTTTGAACTATAATGAAGAGATGAGTTTATATTTCATGTAAAGTGGTGTATCTACAGTCACATTATACTGTTGCAGTGCCCACACAGTCAGCAGTGAGGGCACAGGTTCACTGTTAATGTCCTGGCAAACATTGGTGTCATTAATAGTTTTAATGAAATAAATAATTGTTAGTGATTTTGGACTCTTCACCAGAATGAAAAAACTGAGGAAGTGAGTTCTTTATTCGGACTCTCTAAAAAGTGAACTCTCTTTAAGACTCTTATGAAAGATTCAAAAATAAACTGTAGACATTTAATCTTTTCCAATTAGTATGGAAGACAATGTGAAAAATTAGCCATCTAGCTCAAGATTCAGCTCACAGTTTAAATTTTCATATTTGAAAGCAGAGCTCAAAATTAGGTTGCTTTAACAATTGCATTAACAGTTAATATTCTAAAGATTTAAAAGTTGGTGTATGTGTCTTTAATCTTTGTAATTCTAAGAGGAAAGCCTATGAATTTTACGTTTCCATAATAGCACACTTTATTTCAAAGTCCTTCCATCTCTTGAAATGTTATTGCTTGAAAGTCTTTTTCTGAATTAGATCAACTCTTTGAAATTGAAAATATGTATGATGTACACTGTTATGTCTATATTATGAATTATCTCTGGAAATTATACAGTTGGAGATATTTGTATAGTGTGTTCATTTAGCATGAGGAGGTAAAAAAAAGTATGACTAGAGTAAAAATTTAGAATTATTGATTCTAATGTTTAACATTTTGACATACTTGTTAGAAACAATCTTTAGTATGCTATCACAGGAGCAGTAAGGTAGTAGACAAAAGCTTCGCCTGCCCCCAAGCCTTACAAAGTAGTTAAATAAACAATTACAATATATCGATATGCTATCCTATTTTGAATGTTGTAAAACATTAGTCACATACAAACACACACACACACAAGCTTTGACGTATGGGACTCATTTAACAGAGTGTACTTTTAGACTCATTATCCTTTTCTTATTCCTTCCTCTGTTATGTAAGTTTTTATTAGAAAACATGATGCTCAAAAAGAAGGCTAAAATTACTAGTGTGATAACATTTGGGGAAAATTATTCTTTACCTTTAAAATAGAAATAATCATAATATTTACCTTATAGGATTATTGTGAAGATCTGTAGCATCTATAGTTTAGAACATCTGGTAAAAGATAGTAAGCCCTTGATATTAGCTATTATGGTTGTTTTATAACATCATTTTGGATACCAATATTATTACTGTTGACTGATGCATATATAGATACTTGTGTGCACATTTTCACTAAAGCGTAATTGTAGAAAACCAGAAACAAACTAAAGGTGCAGTATTACATTTATGGTATGTCTATTTAAGGAAAATATGTTGCCATGAAAAATGATGTAGAGATATACTTACTGAGATGAATAGAAGCCCAAAATTTATGGGTAATGAAACAAAATCGCTAAAAATTTTAACAAATTGCTTAAGGTCACAAGTAGGCTACCATAAGACTATAAAATCCCTGTAAACAACCCTGAAGGGAGAGCTCATATCCACTCTCTGCAGACCTCAATGGGTACTCATGAGATTAAGTGGAGACAAGATGGGAGAGAATCTTTAAGTGCAGGCCTAGGGGAGGAGAGCAGCTGCTGCTCTGGGAAAGGCATGAAGCCTGGATTCTTCTTTCCTGTAGAACAAAGCCTAAAGACCTTGAGACAGAAAACCTTTCCTGGGGAAGGGAAGAGATAAAACCACCCCTTTTGCGGGAGGGGCAGGTTCTTCTACCACTGGAGGAAAGGACCCCTGAGAAAGTCTTGTCCTTGATATCCAGGGACAGAGGCTGATCTAGAACAACAAAGAATACCTCCACAAGCCCACCATTAGACTAGCAAGCACCAAGAAACAGGTCTCAAATGTGTGGGGATGGGTCAATAATATGGAGAGAGACCTTCTCTGAGGCATAGCCTCTGAGCAAAAGCCTAAAGCTGAGGGTGGAACAAGAGCATTGAAAAAGAAAACATCCTACAACCCAACTTCCACTCTAAGCACGAGGTTATGCCAGATAAATTTTAAACCAGTGGTATTCTCAAGGTAATCATAGCAACAGTAAAACCCAAACAGTTAAACTCTTGACTAGGTTGGCTTATCCCCATACACTAAGTCGTAGCAGAAGATGAGACACGCCCATTTTTAGGCATACATATTATCTATCACAGTCTCTATACTCCTAGAGAAGGTGTCTGGCTTTTAACCAAAAGTCATGAGAAAAAGCATTCAGCAGAGCTAGACTCAGATATGATCTAGATGTCAAACTATCAGACAGGGAATTTAAAATAATTAAAGTCTCAAGTGGAAAAGATGGAAAACATATTCCATGACATGGGTAATACCAGCAGAATTGGAAACTATTAACATAAGAAAGAATCAAATGGAAATGCCAGTAATGAAAAATACAGTACTAGAGATGAAGAATGCCATTAACAGATTCACCAGTAGACTCAACAAAGTTGAGAAAAGAATCAGTGAATGTGAAGATAAATCACTGGAAATTACCTAAACTTACCCACAAAGGGGAAAAAAATAGTGGAAAAGAGGGGGAAAAACCACGCGAAACAAACAGTGCATCCAACAGCTGTGGGACAATTTCAAGCGATGTAATATGTGAAAATGGAATCCCAGAAGGAGAAGAGAGATGGAAAGATATGATGGGGGTGGGAGTGGGTGAGGGGTGGGGCCTTGAGACAAAAAGTATTTGAAGGGTAATGGCCAACTATTTTCCAAAAATAATTAAAGACATCAAACCACAGCTTCAGGAATCTCAGAGACACTAGGTAGGATGAATAACCTTATCCTCCAAAAAAACAAACACACATATATGCTTACTGAGACACATTAAAATTCAAAGATAAATGGAAAATATTGCTGAAGAAGAAAGATAAATGGAAAATGTTCAAGGCAGCCACATGAAAAGACAGAGTAGATACTAAGAATTCATAAGAATTACAGCAGACTCCTTACTAGAAGTTATGCAAGCCAGAACACATAGAATGATATTTTTAGAAAGCTAAGAGTTCAGTGGAACAAAAATATCTTTTAAAAATAAAAACTTTGAGACAGACAAAAACAGAGAGAGCTCATACCAGCTTACTTACACTACAAGAAATGTGAAGGAATTTCATTATGGTGAAACAGTACAATGCCAGACAGAAACTTGGAGCTATACAAAGATTTAGGAAGCATTGAAAATGGAACAAATGAAGGTAAATATAAAATAAATTTTATTCTTGTTTTACATTTCTCTAAAAGATGATTAGGATTACTAAATCAAAGAAAGCAACTATGTACTATAAATTTATAGCACATATAAAAATAAAATAAGACAATAGCACAAAGGAAGGGAGGGAGAAATTGGGATAATACTGTTGTGAGGTTCTTACACTACATATGTAGTGGTGTAATACTATTTGAAGGTACTCCATAACTAAAGATATATCTTGTAAATCTTAGGGCAATTACTGAAAAGCTTGAAAAATATAAACAAGAAGCCCACAGTACAGATAAAATAGAATAATAAAAATAATGCAAAAAGCAGAAAAGTAACAGAGCAGATGGAAAAAATAAAGAACTGACAATGTAGATTTAAATCCAGCCATATAAAACATCACATGAAGTTAATGAAATGTCAGTATAAAGACTCAAATGTCTATAAACCCTCAAATTGAAAGAAAGATCAGTTTGGTAAAAAAGCAAGACACAATTATATGCTGTTTACAAGAAAGTCATTTTAAAAAACGTTAGAAGATAACAATCAAAAGGATGGGAAAAGATGAACTATACAAACACTAATCAAAAGAAAGCTGGAGTAGTTATATTGACATGAAGTTAAGTAGACTTCAGAACAAGGAATATTCCCAGTGATGAAGAAGGACATTACATAGGGATAAAGAGGTTATCTCACCAAGAAGGCATAGCATACGTGTAACAGAAAGTATGTGTATGCAGCTAACAATTAGAGCCTCTAAATGTATGAGGCAAACACTGTTAGAACTGAAAAGAGAAATAGACAAATCCACAATTATAGTTGGAGATGTCGACACTCAGAATCAATAAAACAAATAGACACAGAACATTAGTAAAAAATTGAAGATTTGAACAACATTGTCAAACAACTTGACCCTTTTGATATTTGTGGAACACTTCAGAAATTTGGAATACAACAGTTGAATATACAGTCTTCTCAGGTGCACATGGGATAGTTACCAGGATAGACCATATTCTGGATTAAAAAATCAGCCTTAAATTTTTTTAAAAAATTTAAATTATACAAAGAATGTTTTCTATTCATAGTGGAGGTAAACTACAAATCAACAGAAAAATATCTGGAAAATCCCCCAAATATTTAGATATTAAATAGTACACTTCTAAATAACTCATGGATCAAAGAGGAATTCACAAGAGAAATTAGAAAACATTTTGAATTGATTGAAAAGAAATATACCAAAATTGACAGGATACAGCTAATGCAGGGGTTGGAGAGAAATCTATAGCATTAAATGCTTATAGTAGAAAAAAACAAACAGAGGTTAGGGGGAAACTATAGTATTACATGCTTATAGTAGAAAAGGGAAATGGCTTCAAGTCAGATATCTAAGTTTTTACCTTAAGGTAGCAAAAAAAAAAAAAAGCAAATTAAATCCAAAGTGCGTAAAAGGTAGAAATAACAAAGATAAAAGCAGAAGTCAATGAAATTCATTACTGTAGTAGAGGTCCTAGCCAATATAGTAGGGCAAGTAAAGGAAATAAAGGGAATATTGTTTAAAAAGGAAGAAGTAAAGCAGTCTCTAATCACAGACAGCATGACTTTTTAAATAGAAAATGATTTATTAAAAAATGGAGAAGGGCTTGATATTTAAAATATAAAAGATAAAGACTGTTAGAAATGTTCCAGGTTAAAAGATACTAAGGAGACATGATAAATAAATTTAATATCTGTGCTTAGATTAGATCCTGGGGGAAATGCTATAAATTACACAACTAGATAACTGGCAAAATTAAAGTATGGGAGATTAGGAGAAAGTATTATATCAGTATAAAATTTTGAGGGTGATAACTGCACTGATATTAATGTAAGATAATTCCCTTCGTCCTAGGAAATACTGAAGAATTTAGGATTAAAGGGCCATGATGTATGTAACTTATCTTCAAATGATTCAGGAAAAAAAGTTATGTAGAAAAAGGAAAAGAGTGTAAGTGCAGATGATAAAGCAAATGGAGGTAAAATGTCATAGTCAAATCTGGGTGTTTCCTGTATTATGCTTGTTTTTGTAACTCTGTAAATTTGAAATTATTTTTTTAAAAAAAGTTTTTAAAAAGGTTCTTCAAAAATGACAAAAGAAGAGGGCCATCATACTTGAAGTTGGAAATCACATTTCTCACAGGTGTGTTTGGAGTAAGCAACCTTAAGGGATGAGGTAATGTCTTTGCCTCTGGAACAAAGAGCCTGTTTGCTTACTGCTTGCTGTAAACCAGTGGTTTCCCCCAGCTCAGTGTTCCTCTCCTGTAACGCAGCCTATTCTTTTGCAGCCATCCATCCTAGCTCTGTCTGTTGCTCTCATGTGAATTGGCACAAACGTATTGATGATCATGCTCCTTGCTGTGCTATAAGTAATTTTTTTTTTCTCTGGCCCAGGCGTCTCATGCCTTTTGCCAATACCCATGAAAAAGTAAGAAGCTAACTTATTAAATTGAAAGAATAAACTCAAATTTCAGATCTGACAAATTACTCTTCTAAACATGTCTTCCTTATTTCTATTTCTGTTCTTTTCTCACACTGAATTCTTTGCCAAGAATATTTTCCCATTTCACCCATCCCAACTTTATATATTCTTTCAGTGTACAACGCTAGTTTAGTAATATTTCCCTCTCTAGATTCTTAGAAATGTTTTTCTCCACTATTTATCAGTCACCTCTCCTTCTATCTCTTCCTTTACATCATTTCTTTCCCCCTTTCATTCATTGCTTCTTTCTTCTTCCTCTATTCTTTCCTTTTCTCTTTCCTGTTATTTGACCATAATCAGATTGAATGTGACAAATTTCTTATTAAACTATGTCTGTGAGAGAAGACATTAGCATATACACTTTTGTTCCCATATAGAATCAAGTATAGGATTCATTTATGTATTTTTGATTGACTGATTCTTATTATGAGCAGCTAAAATGTTCAAACATATTTTTTAACCCCACATCAAAGTGATAGCTTTTTTTTTAAGGTTAGTATATTGTTTATTTAGATTGAAGGTACTAAGTGGGATTAGAGAATTTTCACAGTTGACAAGAGTTTTAAAAATCATTCGGAAGGTAAAACTCATTTTCCTTAAGAGAAATCTATTATGGTTGTTACGGTTAGCAAAATCTATTATCACCAAGCAAGGATTTATATTACTATTCTTTTTATTTCTTCTCACTATGATTATAGTGATTGTAATTTTGTCATACTCCCTCAAATTTTTTATTTTATATACTAGTGTTATTAATCCAATGTGACAATTATGAAGTCATTTGGATTACTACTATTAAGTTATCATACCCTTGTATACTTTGTGGAAAACTCTTGGCTAGATTTGCCTTTCGTGGCACAATAGTGTTTGAAAAGGTGTTCCCAAAATACCTAACCTTATCAGAATTATTTCTGTCCTTAACAGTATGTGTCCCATGTTACCATTAACATATTTTTCTTGATCACTTTGGCTATACACCACAGTGATTAAGATCATTGGACTCTAGAACCTGATTTCCTGGGTCTGAATCCCAGTTCTGTTACCTGCTGGGAGTGTGACCTTGGTTATGTTACTTAACCCATTTGTGCTCTGATTCCTCATTTGTATAACAGGAATAGTTGTGCCTGTGGGTTACTGGAAGGTTAAATGAACCCATATATGTCAAGTCCTTAAAAAGCACCTGGCATAAAAAAAGATGCGTATTTTATTTAATGATATTGTTTCCTAAAAGATAGCTAAGAGGCCATGATATTTTCCATGTAACATATCAGCCTAAGTAGGATAGTTTATTCAGATCGTCAGCTTTGGAGGGATTAATTTCACTCTCGTTTATATTTTAAAGTTGGCTTTTTTTTTCTTCTTGGAGCTTATTCCTTTTAAGGAATTCTTTTTTACCAACGCCTATCACCATACAGTTTTCTTCTACCCGTTATTCTTTGTGCATTTTATATGCGTTACATGGTTTTTGTGCGTGTGTTACTTTTTAAAAACAATTTGATGTAATAATTTTAGTGGCTTTTACGTATTAATTTCCATGAGTCTGTGCTATGCAAACGAGGATATGTGAATATTTCCAATATACACTTAATAGAACTGTGGCATATAACCTGATACTTGGTTATATATTTCCACTTTACCTGCTTTTAACCAATATTCATACATGATCCTTTGCTAGATAGATTATGGTTATTAAAAATAGTAGGCCATATGAATTACAAGCATGACCATACGTTGCTTTTAAGAATAAATGATCACCCAGTAACGTGGGCTAAGTAAAATATTCTCTTTTTTAATTATGTAGTCCTCCTCGCCATCCTCATCACAGCCTCATTCTAGCCACTGCAGAACGAAGGCCTCATCATTGTGTCACCATGCATCCCTGCCCTGGGTCAAACGTAACCATGTAGGCCCTGCAAAGGCTACCAGTCCATCTCTCCGTCTTCGTCGCTGGCGACCCTTCTTACGCCTACCATCTTTGGGTCTCCATTCTGTTGTAAGTTTAGTCAATCTTCCATCTCTTCTTCCAGTGACAAGGGCTGTCCTTTTTTTTTTTTTTCTTAAACAACTTCAGTCTTCAGAGTGCTTTTCTCTTGGTTCACTCAACCATTAACTTTTTGTCCCCCAATAAGATTGCAAGCATATCTCTATGCTTTGCATTCTAGCTTGACTTTTGCCAGTGCCTCAGAACATCCATCTTTCCACTCCATATCCTGCCAACATAAGGGCACCTGCCTTTTGATGAGTACTGATCCACATTCGTGATAATGTTTAAGTCTGGTTAATTGTTGAAGTGAATATGTGTTCTCTTACCCTTCAGCTTTCTGAATTCATTTAGTTGACTCAGGTCAACAAATGCTGTGTACCTTCTGAGTTCTTTGCCATCTATTACTTTATTATTATTATCATTATTTTTATGTTTCTGAGCATGACTTTAGTCTCTTGCCATGCTCTGGGGTTACTTTACTTACTCTATTCTCAATCTAAATCCTTCATGGTGTAGGGTGTTTCATCTAAGCTATTATTTTATTCTCTGAGGTGGCTCAGGTACTTGGTTTAATCTTGATCTGATCTTTCCTGCCTATTCAGTTTCTAAAGATCTTTTCCAAGTAGGAAATGAAGATTTTCTCCTTGTGTATTGATGTAGGCTTCTCACAAATTTATGATTTCTCTTTTATAGGCTAATGATATCTGCAAACTATTAAAAATACATTTTTCTTATAATCTTGCTAATTATCTTAAATGTTGAGACTGATGATGCAATTCTAGTAATTATCATAATTGAGATACACTACAGAATTAAGCAACTACAGCTCTTGTCTTTCTGATGTTTTGGACTATTAAAGGCAATGACTGTGGTTTGGCAGAGCCTCCCTAGAAATGGAGTATCTTAAAGCTTTGGTGTGTGCCATACATTTATAAGAAATCTGACATTTCTATAAATCATGATGGCTTTTGAAGCCAGAGGAGGAAGTCTGATTACATGTACATTTAATGCTTAAGAACAATTAAAAGTCAACGGCAAGCATTCTTTCCTTCCCCTTATTTACCCCTCTAGTGTTATCTCAAACTTTGAAGTGGTATCTTTCCTTAAATATTTGCTTCCACCAAATATCAGTATGGTCATCAAATACTTTTCCATTTGTGCTGAGTATCAACAAACTCACATCTCTTTCTGTTTCATTATCCTCATTGGGTCACGACATTCTTCATTTTTATTCATTCATCCATTTGATATTTGTTGCTTCTCTACTATGCCATATACCATTTGGCACAGTGAGAGATACAAGGTGAATTAAATGACCAGGGTAGAATCCTAAAGGTGTAAATTCTGACATGAGCACAATTGATCCAATTCTAATGTGAATTATTTCTTTTCTACTTAAAAATGTTCCAAATATAAATGAACATATAAAATTTGGCATTTCCTGTTTTATATGCTTTTATATAATGTTGATCTTGGCTCCATATTAGTTCCATTGCCTTATAGCTTTAAATGTTTTTGTAGCATAGTAGTAAAAACACGGATTCTAGAAGCACACTGCCTGGGTTTGAATCCAGATTCTACCACTTACTAGCTATATGACCTAGAGCGTGTTACTTAATGCTTCTGTGCCTCAGTTTTCTCAAGAGTAAGATGGGTATAATCATATTACGTACCTTATTGGGTTTATACAGGTTGAGTATCTCTTATCCAAAATGCTTGGGATGAGAAGTGTTTTAGATTTTGGTTGGATTATTTATATTAGACTTACCTGGTTGAGTATCTCAAGCCAGAAAATTTAAAATCCACAATGCTGCAGTTAGCATTTCCTTTGAACATCCTGTTGGTGCTCAAAAAGTTTGAGGTTTTGGAGCATTTCAGATTTCAGATTTTTGGGTTTGGGATGCCCAACCAGTATGATGATTAATTATTTGATACATATAAAATATTTAGAACAGTGCCTGGTGGTATATATTAAGTGCTATACAATTATACATTAAATTTAGTGTATATTTTAATGTGACATTTATATTTAGCATTTAATTTATATCTAATTGATTTGTTATCACTTTTTAATTCTTTGAGTTAACTAAGAAGTGTTGCATTCTAAATTAGGGATATGTATATATATCAAAACTAATTGATTGGAAGTCAATGGTACTATTTATACTAAAAGAGTAGGATCCTCATCAGTAGATAGAGACATACAAGAATAGTCATACTACATCTATGAAGTGTCAATATCAGGCGGCAGCTTCAAAGCCAAAGTGGTGGTTGGATGTAAAGTGGAATTTTAATTTTTCCTTCATGTATATATATATATATACATATATAGTATCTTAAATAAAAAATTGTATTCTTTTCATCCTCAAGTAATTGTATATTTTCCAGTAGTTGTAATATGAAGTTTTCTGACGCAGATATTGAAAGGTACAGAATAAACATTACTATCTTGGATTTACAGAATGTTTCTAAAACATTTATATATAGTGTCTCACCTAATCTCACATTATTCTTCAGAGGTTATTTCCCTCAAATTATGAATGGAAGAAATTCAATATAAACATACATACATACATACATACATACATACATATATATGAAGGAAAAAAGGAAACATACATACATATATATGAAGGAAAAAAGATCCAATCTATAGCTTTTTTTTTTTTTTTTTTTTGCCCTTTGCGTAGTTATTTCTTGGTCATTTTTTGAAACGACTTGCTGAAATTTGCTTTTTACTTATTTTTCTTGTTTTTGGTGGAATAATTTTTAAGCAATTAAATAATTACAGATTTTTAGACTCTGAGACTAATTGAAGCTGACTGAAGGAAAAGGCTTATCACAGGTTCTGAGGTTTTGTGGAAGGCTTAGAAGTTTTGAGCTTTGCTTATCTTTTATAATAGTTTGAAGGCTTTTCATACCCTTTTTAGAATTTTGTATTTTTAGTATGCACTTTTAGATTAAAGGTGCAATGATGCACAATTTTGAGTCACTACATTTGGTAATTGCTTACATTTGCAATAATGTAGTATTATTATTAGAGTAATACATAAGGTTTATATAACACTTAACAGTTTACAAAGTACTTTCATGCAGCTCATTTAAACCTCGAGGTGGATAAGAAACCCGAGGCTTACAGGGATTGGGTCCATATTCAGTTCTCTGACTCCAGTTGTACTACTTTTACCTCTAGCATGGTTGTATTTACTGGCACAATATGAAAAATAGAAGCTATAAGATGTGTAATTCTTAAGAAGAGATGGTGTTAAGGTAACTAATAATTTATGAAAGCATAAAGTTTAAAAGATTTAGAGTATTTCATATCCTGTTGGAAAGTTGTCTTAAAATGAGTAAAAACAAGACTCTTTCCTAGGTGAATGAATAATTCATTATAGCCTTTTTTATTATAGAATTAAAGTTACCGTTTATATAATTGCCTAGGTTTAGCCTTAAAAAATTGGATTCTCTTCTGATTATTGATAAATGGAGATATTAGACTGAGTGGCCACTAATATTTTTGGATTCTCTGACCAAGAAAGTAAGGTAACTCCTTATCACTGTCTTCACATATTTGAAGAAATATGTTCAGGAGGGATTAGACTTTTATCTAAGATGATGGAAAATACAAGGAGACATATTTAGCCTCAGTATGAGGGAAAATTCTAACAAAACTGTCTAACAATGGAATGGACTGCCTCAAAACCTAGCGGAGGAGCCTCTGGCATTAGAGGGGCTACCACAAGATGGAGAAGTGCAATATTGGAGCAACAATAAAACTAGATAACCCTGATTGCTAACACCTGTGGAATTCTGCAGTTCTAGAGTGAAGCTAGAAGAGCTGACTTGCCATGTCAGTTTATATTGAATTTCTTCCATTCATAATTTGAGGGAAATAACCTCTGAAGAATAATGTGAGATTAGGTGAGACACTATATATAAATGTTTTAGAAACATTCTGTAAATCCAAGATAGTAATGTTTATTCTGTACCTTTCAATATCTGCGTCAGAAAACTTCATATTACAACTACTGGAAAATATATAGTTACTTGAGGATGAAAAGAATATAATTTTTTATTTAAGATACTATCCGTTACTGAAAGGATATTAAATAATCTGAGATATAATTTGATTTATGCCATTTGAAAACTTTTCCTTTAAAATTTGTGCTCTATTTGCATTTTAACAGTGATTGTATTTCATTTCAAACCATTTAGATTTGATGTATAGCTAACTCATATTAATATTAGCTGTATAGTTACTGCATATCATAGAAAGTGCCAGTTAATCAATATATCGACTTTGCATATGTTATTTGAATGCCTTAGAAATGTAGATATTACTCATGCAAATTGATTGGTAAGCTAAAGAAACATAGATCTAGTCTTAATTTCAAATTGTTTATTAAGATCAAAGCAAGAGAAAAATCATAGGCTACTGTGAATTGTACTTTAATTTGTTCTTATCTTTTTTCCCTTCCTTTTAATCGCCTGGGCTACTTTCCTGCATGTATTCATTTTTAAACTTTTAAAATCCACAGTGAGTTAAAATGCTTATTTTACTCAAAGACTGTTTACACTGCACTGTTAAAACATCAGATTATTAACTTCAAGTCTTTAAGGGAACATCTCTGTTGACATCTTAAAATTTAACTCGAAAAGAGTTTCTTTAAGCTGTTAGGTGTAAAAATATTTTAACTTTCTTATTTCAAATTTTAAAAACTCATACATATCAGTTCATGTATTCATTTCATTCAGTAAGTATGCATTGTGCGTATACTGTATACCAGGCATTGTGCTAAGTGCTGAGGCTTCTAAGGTGAACACAATTTTTGGTCTTTAGATAGTTGAGATTAAGAAAGTTGTGCTTTTAGTCACTGTTTTCTTTGCCAATAAATGAGCACATTGTCACAAACATAGGCATGGTCACTCTTTGTCCATTATACCAAACATTAAGCCTTGAATTATATTGGATAAATGTTCTCTTATATAATTTGATGTTATTTGTATGTGTTTATATATACATGACTGATTTGTTTGACTGCTAATGTATATAATACCTATTTTTCCGTCCTATTCCAGGCACCAAGTATAGATGAGAAAGTAGATCTTCATTTTATTGCATTAGTTCATGTAGATGGGCATCTCTATGAATTAGGTAAGAACTATTTTAATTTGTCCTGGGGAGAGAAATGGTAAATGGGAAAGTCTCTACTTATGATAAATAGGACTATTGATATTTATTGTGTTTACTTAAATTAACTGATTGCCTATAAAATTGATTTGACATAATGACAGTTTTCCTTTTAAGACAGTTTACTAGAAAAATGTTATTTTATGTTTAAGCAACTTATAATTCAAAAATGTTTGCATACCATCTTTGCATTTTAGCAAAGCAAGAAAGTAAAAACCATTACAGGGAACTGCTGCAAATCATTCTGGCAATCATTACAAAATTATTGAGTGGGTTATCATCAATATCTGACTGAACAACCTTTAGTTTTAAAAGATAGTGTAATATTTGGGAGTCTGAGGCAGTCGGATCACCTGAGATCAGGAGTTCGAGAGCAGCCATACCAACATGGAGAAACCCCATCTCTACTAAAAATGCAAAATTAGCCAGGTGTGGTGGCACATGCCTGTAACCCCAGCTACTTGGGAGGCTGAGGCAAGAGAATCACTTGAACACAGGAGGCAGAGGTTTCAGTGAGCCGAGATCGCGCCATTGTACTCCAGCCTGGGCAACAAGAGTGAAACTCCATCTCAAAAAAAAAAAAAAAAAAAAAAAAAAAAGCGTAATAGTCGTAATGATTGGGCTGAGTGTCACTAGTTTTCAGGGTTTTATAGTGTTCCTGTGATTTTTTTAAAGACTTTACAGGAGCCTTTGTTTTCTTCAGGCATATGTCAGAGTACACATGATTAGTTACTTGGTATTTTGACTTACACCTGTACTTTTTTTTTTTTTAAGTTTACCTTTCAGTGGACTATTTCATGACATGTTGGAGGAGAGATCACATAATTTTAGATAATTTACTCAGACAGAATAAACTTCTTGTAATTTTTTCATAATTGGTATACAATACTTATTATGACTTCTTATTCTTTTCCATAAGACCTTCTTGAGTTTTAAAAAAGCCAAATAAACAACAAAAAAGAGAAGTTCTTTTCAGTAATTCTAGATACTGTGAGTTTTGGTTCTATTACCTCTCATTTGCTGTCTATGTATTACCTTGTCACATTAATTTTAAGTTGTATAAAGGTAGAAGACTTTTGAAAGAACACAGATTGTGACTGTAAATGTGATCTATAAAATTTAGGTGGATTTTGTGTTTGGAATATTAGCAACAGATCGCATGCTTTATTAAAAAGAAATGGCCCTATCAAAGGGGACAAGGAAAAGAAAGAACATAGTATTTATAAAAATGTGCAACCCTGAGGGTTGTCTACAATACTAGAGTGATTTGAGAAGTAATAAAACTTAAATGAAGTCATTATTTTGGTAGTATATAATGGACCTCTAGGACAGTTTGGAAGATGTGCCTTGCTAATTCAGCCGATAAAATCTGCAGAGATAAAGTATAACAGTGATTGGGGACTTCAGATGTCTGGGTGGTTGCTGGAAGCATATTCTACTCTGAATTGTGAATAGTAATTAATAACTAGTGGAAGAGGAAAGAAAGAGTGCTGGGACTTAACAGACACATTCTGTTGACTTCAAGAAAGTAGATTTGGCCAGAGCAAACATATGTAGGATTCATAACCAGAGACTATAAATGTGATTGTGACTTTCAGAATGAGAGACTTATAGAGCAAACAATAACATCTAAAATATATTTAAGCCAAAAGAAAACCTCTCTAATGATCTCAATGGGAAGGAAAGAGTTGTTCTAAATAAAACTCGGTTTTACTGGTTAGATAGCTGTCTTGGCTCAGAGGCTAAAAGGGCACTTAGAAGGAAGGACATATATCAAGGGTAAGCTACATATGAAGAATGATGCTCTTTTGGAGCATGCCAAGATCAACACAAAAGGATTTTAAAATTGGTTTGAAGTAAGAACTTCATAAAACAAAGGCAGAACTACTGAGGTCTTGTTTGGTTTAGATATTCTTTATCAAGAAGAATGATCTGATGGAAAATTAGAAGCCTATTGGAAATTAGATTTTTTAAATGAGTTTAAATAATTTCAGAGTGGTAAAGAATAGCCATAATCTTTGAGATGTCAGAGCAATAATAGGTACAGTACAAAGATGGGCAGTTGCTGATTCATTGCAAAGGAAACTGGCAGTAACTCTGATGCAAATCTAATAAATTCAAAAGGAATATTGAGCAAGAAGAGTATTGAGTTAGTGAGCAGAAAACAGTGACTAAGAGATTAGCACTGGGCACAGTGGCGTGTTCCTGTAGTCCCACTTTCTGTAATGGGAAGCTGAAGCAGGATTGCTTGAGCCCAGGAGTTTGAGGCTATAGTGTGCTATGATTGCACCTGTGAACAGCCACTACACTTCTGCCTGGGTGACATGGCAAGACTTCATCTCTTAAAAAAAAAAAAAAAAAAAAAAGAAGACACTATATAACTTTTAAGAAAGAAGTCATTTCAAAGTACAATTGGCTCTCTGTGGGTTCTTGCATTGGTAGATTCAACCAACTGTGGATTGAAAATATTAGAAAATAAATACCAATACAACAATAAAAGACAAATTTTGAAAACAACGTAACTATTTACATAGCATTTATATTACATATGATAAGTAATCTAGAGATGATTTAAAGTATTTGGAATTGTGTAGGTTATATGCAAATACTATACCATTTAGGTAGAGTATGTCAAGGGGCTTGAACATCTCAAAATTTTGGTATGAGATGGGGCCAGTGTCCTGGAACCAGTCCCCCACAGATATGGAGAGATGACTGTAACTTTATTTTTAAAAAATAAGGCTGTATGATTGTAGACATTGTGCAAGTTAATTTCTATAGGATATGTATATTTAACAGAGAATGGTGGTAGCCTTTAATGCATTAATTCCCTACTCTAATAAATTATAAGGTTAACCAATGAAAAGGACTGAGTTATTTCTCTTTTGTTATCACCCCTCCCTTTTCCTTGGGGCCTCATATAGTTTCTGGCATATGTAAAGGGGAAGAAGTACATATTTTAAAATAGATAAAACGACTCCTTGTGGATATAGAGTAGAGCATTGAGATTTAGAGGTAGATTTGGAACTGATTGAACAATCAGATTAAAAAACCATTAACTAATAAATTATTGTCTGCCTGAAGTAACAGGAATACTTTGAAGCAGTTTTAGAAATTTTATTTTGAAATAATTTAAGATGTTCATAGAAGTTACAGAAATAGTATACAGAGCTCCCATACATCCTCCTGCAGATTACCCAGATTCAATTCATATTTCTGAACCGTTTGAAAATAAGTTGAAGACATGATGTCCCATTATCTTTAAAACTTCTGTGTGCATTTTCTCAAAACAAGTGGATACTCTCCTGCATAACTATAGTATGAATATCAAAATCAGGAAATTATTATAACATTGATCCAGTATTATCTGATCCACAGACCCCATTACAATTTTCCTGATTATCACAATAATGTCCTCTATTCAGGAGCCAATCCAGGATTATGTGTTGAATGTGTCATGTTTCTTTTGTCTCCTTTAATCTGGAACAGTTCCTCAGAATGCTTTCTTGTCTTTCATGGCTGTAACATTTATTTTAAGAGTATAGGGCAGCTACTTTGAGATTATCCTCCAATTTAGGCCATCTGATTTATCCTTATGATTTATGCATTTTTGGCAGGAATACTACAGAAATAATGCTACGTTCTTCTAAGTGCATCATATCAAGAGGCACATGATGTCAATTTGCCCCATTACTGGTGATGTTTAGTCACTTTTAGATAGTTTCTTCACAATAAAGTTAAGAAGTATGTCATGCAGTTGCCCATCAAGCTTTTATCCTCCAGATTATGCATCCATTGATTATTCTTGACTGGATTATCATTATGACTATTGCCAAATGGCAATTAAAAAAAAAAATCCCCCAACATTAGAAGCTTTCCTTTTCCTCTCATTTATTCATTTATAATCAGAATGGACTCATGGATTCCTACTTTACTTAAATGATTATAATCCATGATATCATGTATTTTTATGCTCAAATTACTACAGACTTGGCCTTTGAAAGGAACCCCTTCAAACTGCAGCCTTGATGT